>NW_027140738.1:55000-214153 GCF_036365525.1 Heterodontus francisci | reverse complement strand
TTGTCCCCCCCGATACCCCAGTCACTGTCCCCCGATTCCCCAGTCACTGTCCCCCCGATTCCCCAGTCACTGTCCCCCCCCGATTCCCCTGTCACTGTCCCCACCCGATTCCCCAGTCACTGTCCCCCGAATCCCCAGTCACTGTCCCCCCCGATTCCCTGTCACTGTCCCCCGCGATTCCCCTGTCACTGTCCCCCCGATTCCCCTGTCACTGTCCCCCGAATCCCCAGTCACTGGTCCCCCCGATTCCCCTGTCACTGTCCCCCCGATTCCCCAGTCACTGTCCCCCGATTCCCCAGTCACTGTCCCCCCTGATTCCCCTGTCACTGTCCCCCCGATTCCCCAGTCACTGTCCCCCCCGATTCCCCAGTCACTGTCCCCCCGATTCCACAGTCACTGTCCCCCCGATTCCCCTGTCACTGTCCCCGATTCCCCAGTCACTGTCCCCCCTGATTCCCCAGTCACTGTCCCCCCGATTCCCCAGTCACTGTCCCCCCCGATTCCCAGTCACTGTCCCCCCCGATTCCCCAGTCACTGTCCCCCGATTCCCAGTCACTGTCCCCCGATTCCCCAGTCACTGTCCCCCGATTCCCCAGTCACTGTCCCCCGATTCCCCAGTCACTGTCCCCCCGATTCCCCTGTCACTGTCCCCCCCGATTCCCCAGTCACTGTCCCCCCCGATTCCCCAGTCACTGTCCCCCCGATTCCCCAGTCACTGTCCCCCCCGATTCCCCAGTCACTGTCCCCCGATTCCCCAGTCACTGTCCCCCGATTCCCTGTCACTGTCCCCGATTCCCCAGTCACTGTCCCCCCCGATTCCCCAGTCACTGTCCCCCCGATTCCCCAGTCACTGTCCCCCCCGATTCCCCAGTCACTGTCCCCCGATTCCCAGTCTTCCCCCGATTCCCCAGTCACTGTCCCCCGATTCCCCAGTCACTGTCCCCCCGATTCCCCTGTCACTGTCCCCGATTCCCCAGTCACTGTCCCCCCCGATTCCCCAGTCACTGTCCCCCGATTCCCCAGTCACTGTCCCCCCCGATTCCCCAGTCACTGTCCCCCCGATTCCCCAGTCACTGTCCCCCCCGATTCCCCAGTCACTGTCCCCCCGATTCCCCAGTCACTGTCCCCCGATTCCCCAGTCACTGTCCCCCCCGATTCCCAGTCACTGTCCCCCCCGATTCCCCAGTCACTGTCCCCCGATTCCCCAGTCACTGTCCCCCCCCGATTCCCCAGTCACTGTCCCCCCGATTCCCCAGTCACTGTCCCCCCGATTCCCCTGTCACTGTCCCCCCCGATTCCCCAGTCACTGTCCCCCGATTCCCCAGTCACTGTCCCCCCCGATTCCCCTGTCACTGTCCCCCGATTCCCCAGTCACTGTCCCCCCGATTCCCCAGTCACTGTCCCCCCCGATTCCCCAGTCACTGTCCCCCCCGATTCCCCAGTCACTGTCCCCCCCGATTCCCCAGTCACTGTCCCCCCGATTCCCCAGTCACTGTCCCCCCCGATTCCCCAGTCACTGTCCCCCGATTCCCCAGTCACTGTCCCCCCCGATTCCCCAGTCACTGTCCCCCCGATTCCCCAGTCACTGTCCCCCCCGATTCCCCAGGTCACTGTCCCCCCCGATTCCCCAGTCACTGTCCCCCCCGATTCCCCAGTCACTGTCCCCCGATTCCCCAGTCACTGTCCCCCCGATTCCCCAGTCACTGTCCCCCCGATTCCCCAGTCACTGTCCCCCCGATTCCCCAGTCACTGTCCCCCGATTCCCCAGTCACTGTCCCCCCCGATTCCCCAGTCACTGTCCCCCCCCCGATTCCCAGTCACTGTCCCCCCGATTCCCAGTCACTGTCCCCCCCGATTCCCCTGTCACTGTCCCCCCGATTCCCCAGTCACTGTCCCCCCCGATTCCCCAGTCACTGTCCCCCCGATTCCCCAGTCACTGTCCCCCCGATTCCCCTGTCACTGTCCCCCCCGATTCCCCAGTCACTGTCCCCCGATTCCCCTGTCACTGTCCCCCCCGATTCCCAGTCACTGTCCCCCGATTCCCCAGTCACTGTCCCCCCCGATTCCCCAGTCACTGTCCCCCCCGATTCCCCTGTCACTGTCCCCCCGATTCCCAGTCACTGTCCCCCCCGATTCCACAGTCACTGTCCCCCCGATTCCCCAGTCACTGTCCCCCGATTCCCCAGTCACTGTCCCCCCCGATTCCCCTGTCACTGTCCCCCCGATTCCCCAGTCACTGTCCCCGATTCCCAGTCACTGTCCCCCGATTCCCCAGTCACTGTCCCCCCCGATTCCCCTGTCACTGTCCCCCCGATTCCCCAGTCACTGTCCCCCCGATTCCCCAGTCACTGTCCCCCCGAATTCCCCAGTCACTGTCCCCCCCGATTCCCCAGTCACTGTCCCCCCCGATTCCCCAGTCACTGTCCCCCGATTCCACAGTCACTGTCCCCCGATTCCCCTGTCATTGTCCCCCAATTCCCCAGTCACTGTCCCCCGATTCCCCAGTCACTGTCCCCCGATTCCCACAGTCACTGTCCCCCCGATTCCCCAGTCACTGTCCCCCGATTCCCTGTCACTGTCCCCCCGATTCCCCAGTCACTGTCCCCCCTGATTCCCCAGTCACTGTCCCCCCCGATTCCCCAGTCACTGTCCCCCCCGATTCCCCAGTCACTGTCCCCCCCGATTCCCAGTCACTGTCCCCCCCGATTCCCCTGTCACTGTCCCCCCGATTCCCCAGTCACTGTCCCCCCCGATTCCCCAGTCACTGTCCCCCCGATTCCCCAGTCACTGTCCCCCGATTCCCCAGTCACTGTCCCCCGATTCCCCTGTCACTGTCCCCCCCGATTCCCCAGTCACTGTCCCCCCCGATTCCACAGTCACTGTCCCCCGATTCCCCAGTCACTGTCCCCCCGATTCCCCTGTCACTGTCCCCCCGATTCCCCAGTCACTGTCCCCCCGATTCCCCAGTCACTGTCCCCCCGATTCCCCAGTCACTGTCCCCCCCGATTCCCCAGTCACTGTCCCCCCGATTCCCCAGTCACTGTCCCCCGATTCCCAGTCACTGTCCCCGATTCCCCAGTCACTGTCCCCCCAATTCCCCTGTCACTGTCCCCCCCGATTCCCCAGTCACTGTCCCCCGATTCCACAGTCACTGTCCCCGATTCCCAGTCACTGTCCCCCCGATTCCCTGTCACTGTCCCCCGATTCCCCAGTCACTGTCCCCCCTGATTCCCCAGTCACTGTCCCCCGATTCCCCAGTCACTGTCCCCCCGATTCCCCAGTCACTGTCCCCCGATTCCCAGTCACTGTCCCCCCCGATTCCCCAGTCACTGTCCCCCGATTCCCCAGTCACTGTCCCCCAGATTCCCAGTCACTGTCCCCCCCGATTCCCCAGTCACTGTCCCCCCGATTCCCCAGTCACTGTCCCCCGATTCCCCAGTCACTGTCCCCCCGATTCCCCTGTCACTGTCCCCCGATTCCCCAGTCACTGTCCCCCGATTCCCCAGTCACTGTCCCCCCCAATTCCCCTGTCACTGTCCCCCCCCGATTCCCCAGTCACTGTCCCCCGATTCCACAGTCACTGTCCCCCGATTCCCCAGTCACTGTCCCCCGATTCCCCTTCACTGTCCCCCCGATTCCCCAGTCACTGTCCCCCCTGATTCCCCAGTCACTGTCCCCCGATTCCCAGTCACTGTCCCCCTCGATTCCCCAGTCACTGTCCCCCGATTCCCCAGTCACTGTCCCCACCCGATTCCCCAGTCACTGTCCCCCGATTCCCCAGTCACTGTCCCCCGATTCCCAGTCACTGTCCCCCCTGATTCCCCAGTCACTGTCCCCCCGATTCCCCAGTCACTGTCCCCAGATTCCCCAGTCACTGTCCCCCCGATTCCCCAGTCACTGTCCCCCCGATTCCCCAGTCACTGTCCCCCGATTCCCCAGTCACTGTCCCCCGATTCCCCAGTCACTGTCCCCCCCGATTCCCCAGTCACTGTCCCCCCGATTCCCAGTCACTGTCCCCCCGATTCCACAGTCACTGTCCCCCCGATTCCCCAGTCACTGTCCCCCCGATTCCCCAGTCACTGTCCCCCCCGAATCCCCAGTCACTGTCCCCCGATTCCCCAGTCACTGTCCCCCCGATTCCCCAGTCACTGTCCCCCCGATTCCCAGTCACTGTCCCCCCCGATTCCCCTGTCACTGTCCCCCCGAATCCCCAGTCACTGTCCCCCGATTCCCCAGTCACTGTCCCCCCGATTCCCCAGTCACTGTCCCCCGATTCCCCAGTCACTGTCCCCCCCGATTCCCCAGTCACTGTCCCCCTGATTCCCCAGTCACTGTCCCCCCCGATTCCCCAGTCACTGTCCCCCCCGATTCCGCAGTCACTGTCCCCCCCGATTCCCCTGTCACTGTCCCCCGATTCTCCAGTCACTGTCCCCCGATTCCCCAGTCACTGTCCCCCCGATTCCCCAGTCACTTTTCCCCCGATTCCCCAGTCACTGTCCCCCGAATCCCAGTCACTGTCCCCCCCGATTCCCCTGTCACTGTCCCCCACGATTCCCCTGTCACTGTCCTCCCCGATTCCCCAGTCACTGTCCCCCGAATCCCCAGTCACTGTCCCCCCCGATTCCCCTGTCACTGTCCCCCCGATTCCCCTGTCACTGTCCCCCGATTCCCCAGTCACTGTCCCCCTGATTCCCCAGTCACTGTCCCCCGATTCCCCAGTCACTGTCCCCCCCGATTCCCCAGTCACTGTCCCCCCGATTCCCCAGTCACTGTCCCCCCCGATTCCCAGTCACTGTCCCCCCCGATTCCCCAGTCACTGTCCCACCCGATTCCCCAGTCACTGTCCCCCGATTCCCCAGTCACTGTCCCCCCGATTCCCCAGTCACTGTCCCCCGATTCCCCAGTCACTGTCCCCCCGATTCCCCATTCACTGTCCCCCCCGATTCCCCTGTCACTGTCCCCCCCGATTCCCCAGTCACTGTCCCCCGATTCCACAGTCACTGTCCCCCGATTCCCCAGTCACTGTCCCCCGATTCCCCTGTCACTGTCCCCCCCGATTCCCCAGTCACTGTCCCCCTAATTCCCCAGTCACTGTCCCCCCGATTCCCCAGTCACTGTCCCCCCCGATTCCCCAGTCACTCTCCCCCGATTCCCCAGTCACTGTCCCCCCCGATTCCCCAGTCACTGTCCCCCGATTCCCCAGTCACTGTCCCCCCCGATTCCCCTGTCACTGTCCCCCGATTCCCAGTCACTGTCCCCCCTGATTCCCCAGTCACTGTCCCCCGATTCCCCAGTCACTGTCCCCCCCGATTCCCCAGTCACTGTCCCCCCGATTCCCCAGTCACTGTCCCCCCCGATTCCCCAGTCACTGTCCCCCGATTCCCCAGTCACTGTCCCCCCGATTCCCCAGTCACTGTCCCCCCCGATTCCCCAGTCACTGTCCCCCCCGATTCCCCAGTCACTGTCCCCCCGATTCCCCAGTCACTGTCCCCCCCGATTCCCCAGTCACTGTCCCCCCCGATTCCCCAGTCACTGTCCCCCCCGATTCCCCAGTCACTGTCCCCCCCGATTCCCCAGTCACTGTCCCCCGATTCCCCAGTCACTGTCCCCCGATTCCCAGTCACTGTCCCCCCCGATTCCCCAGTCACTGTCCCCCCGATTCCCCAGTCACTGTCCCCCCCGATTCCCCAGTCACTGTCCCCCCGATTCCCCAGTCACTGTCCCCCGATTCCCCAGTCACTGTCCCCCCGATTCCCCAGTCACTGTCCCCCCCGATTCCCCAGTCACTGTCCCCCCGATTCCCCTGTCACTGTCCCCCCGATTCCCCAGTCACTGTCCCCCCCGATTCCCCAGTCACTGTCCCCCCGATTCCCCAGTCACTGTCCCCCCCCGATTCCCCAGTCACTGTCCCCCCGATTCCCCAGTCACTGTCCCCCCGATTCCCCAGTCACTGTCCCCCCCGATTCCCCAGTCACTGTCCCCCCGATTCCCCAGTCACTGTCCCCCCCGATTCCCCTGTCACTGTCCCCCCGATTCCCCAGTCACTGTCCCCCGATTCCCCAGTCACTGTCCCCCCCGATTCCCCAGTCACTGTCCCCCGATTCCCCCAGTCACTGTCCCCCGATTCCCCAGTCACTGTCCCCCCCGATTCCCCTGTCACTGTCCCCCCCGATTCCCCAGTCACTGTCCCTCCCGATTCCCCAGTCACTGTCCCCCGAATCCCAGTCACTGTCCCCCCCGATTCCCCAGTCACTGTCCCCCCCCGATTCCCCTGTCACTGTCCCCCGATTCCCCAGTCACTGTCCCCCGATTCCCCAGTCACTGTCCCCGATTCCCAGTCACTGTCCCCCCCGATTCCCCAGTCACTGTCCCCCCGATTCCCCTGTCACTGTCCCCCCGATTCCCCAGTCACTGTCCCCCCGATTCCCCAGTCACTGTCCCCCCGATTCCCCAGTCACTGTCCCCCGATTCCCCAGTCACTGTCCCCCCGATTCCCCATTCACTGTCCCCCCGATTCCCCTGTCACTGTCCCCCCGATTCCCCAGTCACTGTCCCCCCGATTCCACAGTCACTGTCCCCCGATTCCCCAGTCACTGTCCCCCGAATCCCCAGTCACTGTCCCCCCGATTCCCAGTCACTGTCCCCCCCTGATTCCCCAGTCACTGTCCCCCGATTCCCCAGTCACTGTCCCCCCCGATTCCCCAGTCACTGTCCCCCGATTCCCCAGTCACTGTCCCCCCCGATTCCCCATTCACTGTCCCCCGATTCCCCAGTCACTGTCCCCCCCGATTCCCCAGTCACTGTCCCCCGATTCCCCAGTCACTGTCCCCCCCGATTCCCCAGTCACTGTCCCCCCGATTCCCCAGTCACTGTCCCCCCGATTCCCCAGTCCTGTCCCCCGATTCCCAGTCACTGTCCCCCCCGATTCCCCAGTCACTGTCCCCCCGATTCCCCAGTCCCTGTCCCCCGATTCCCCAGTCACTGTCCCCCCGATTCCCCTGTCACTGTCCCCCCGATTCCCCAGTCACTGTCCCCCCGATTCCCCTGTCACTGTCCCCCGAATCCCCAGTCACTGTCCCCCGATTCCCCAGTCACTGTCCCCCCGATTCCCCAGTCACTGTCCCCCCCCGATTCCCCAGTCACTGTCCCCCCCGATTCCCCAGTCACTGTCCCCCCCGATTCCCCAGTCACTGTCCCCCCGATTCCCCAGTCACTGTCCCCGATTCCCCAGTCACTGTCCCCCCGATTCCCCAGTCACTGTCCCCCGATTCCCCAGTCACTGTCCCCCCGATTCCCCAGTCACTGTCCCCCCGATTCCCCAGTCACTGTCCCCCCGATTCCCCTGTCACTGTCCCCCGATTCCCCAGTCACTGTCCCCCGATTCCCCAGTCACTGTCCCCCCCGATTCCCCAGTCACTGTCCCCCCCGATTCCCCAGTCACTGTCCCCCGATTCCCCAGTCACTGTCCCCCCGATTCCCCAGTCACTGTCCCCCCCGATTCCCCTGTCACTGTCCCCCGATCCCAGTCACTGTCCCCCGATTCCCCAGTCACTGTCCCCCCCAATTCCCCTGTCACTGTCCCCCCCGATTCCCCAGTCACTGTCCCCCCGATTCCACAGTCACTGTCCCCGATTCCCCAGTCACTGTCCCCCGATTCCCCTGTCACTGTCCCCCGATTCCCCAGTCACTGTCCCCCCTGATTCCCCAGTCACTGTCCCCCGATTCCCCAGTCACTGTCCCCCCGATTCCCCAGTCACTGTCCCCCGATTCCCCAGTCACTGTCCCCCCCGATTCCCCAGTCACTGTCCCCCCGATTCCCCAGTCACTGTCCCCCCCGATTCCCCAGTCACTGTCCCCCCCGATTCCCCAGTCACTGTCCCCCCGATTCCCCAGTCACTGTCCCAGATTCCCAGTCACTGTCCCCCCGATTCCCAGTCACTGTCCCCCCGATTCCCAGTCACTGTCCCCCATTCCCAGTCACTGTCCCCGATTCCCCAGTCACTGTCCCCCCGATTCCCCAGTCACTGTCCCCCGATTCCCCAGTCACTGTCCCCCCCGATTCCCAGTCACTGTCCCCCCCGATTCCCCAGTCACTGTCCCCCCCGATTCCCCAGTCACTGTCCCCCCCGAATCCCCAGTCACTGTCCCCCCGATTCCCCAGTCACTGTCCCCCCGATTCCCCAGTCACTGTCCCCCCCGATTCCCCAGTCACTGTCCCCCCCGATTCCCCTGTCACTGTCCCCCCCGAATCCCCAGTCACTGTCCCCCTGATTCCCCAGTCACTGTCCCCCCGATTCCCCAGTCACTGTCCCCCCGATTCCCCAGTCACTGTCCCCCCCGATTCCCCAGTCACTGTCCCCTGATTCCCCAGTCACTGTCCCCCCCGATTCCCCAGTCACTGTCCCCCCCCGATTCCGCAGTCACTGTCCCCCCGATTCCCTGTCACTGTCCCCCGATTCCCCAGTCACTGTCCCCCGATTCCCCAGTCACTGTCCCCCCCGATTCCCCAGTCACTTTCCCCCGATTCCCCAGTCACTGTCCCCCGAATCCCCAGTCACTGTCCCCCCGATTCCCCTGTCACTGTCCCCCACGATTCCCCTGTCACTGTCCTCCCCGATTCCCCAGTCACTGTCCCCCGAATCCCCAGTCACTGTCCCCCCCGATTCCCCTGTCACTGTCCCCCCCGATTCCCCTGTCACTGTCCCCCGATTCCCCAGTCACTGTCCCCCCTGATTCCCCAGTCACTGTCCCCCGATTCCCCAGTCACTGTCCCCCCCGATTCCCCAGTCACTGTCCCCCCGATTCCCCTGTCACTGTCCCCCCCGATTCCCCAGTCACTGTCCCCCCCGATTCCCCAGTCACTGTCCACCCCGATTCCCCAGTCACTGTCCCCCCGATTCCCCAGTCACTGTCCCCACCGATTCCCCTGTCACTGTCCCCCGATTCCCCAGTCACTGTCCCCCGATTCCCCATTCACTGTCCCCCCGATTCCCTGTCACTGTCCCCCCCGATTCCCCAGTCACTGTCCCCCGATTCCACAGTCACTGTCCCCCGATTCCCCAGTCACTGTCCCCCGATTCCCCTGTCACTGTCCCCCGATTCCCCAGTCACTGTCCCCCTAATTCCCCAGTCACTGTCCCCCGATTCCCCAGTCACTGTCCCCCCCGATTCCCCAGTCACTCTCCCCCGATTCCCCAGTCACTGTCCCCCCCGATTCCCCAGTCACTGTCCCCCGATTCCCCAGTCACTGTCCCCCCCGATTCCCCTGTCACTGTCCCCCCGATTCCCCAGTCACTGTCCCCCCTGATTCCCCAGTCACTGTCCCCCGATTCCCCAGTCACTGTCCCCCCCGATTCCCCAGTCACTGTCCCCCGATTCCCCAGTCACTGTCCCCCCGATTCCCCAGTCACTGTCCCCCGATTCCCCAGTCACTGTCCCCCCGATTCCCCAGTCACTGTCCCCCGATTCCCCAGTCACTGTCCCCCCCGATTCCCCAGTCACTGTCCCCCCGATTCCCCAGTCACTGTCCCCCCCGATTCCCCATTCACTGTCCCCCGATTCCCCAGTCACTGTCCCCCCCGATTCCCCAGTCACTGTCCCCCGATTCCCAGTCACTGTCCCCCCCGATTCCCCAGTCACTGTCCCCCGATTCCCCAGTCACTGTCCCCCCCGATTCCCCAGTCCCTGTCCCCCGATTCCCCAGTCACTGTCCCCCCCGATTCCCCAGTCACTGTCCCCCCGATTCCCAGTCCCTGTCCCCCCGATTCCCCAGTCACTGTCCCCCCGATTCCCCTGTCACTGTCCCCCCGAATCCCCAGTCACTGTCCCCCCCGATTCCCCATGTCACTGTCCCCCCGAATCCCCAGTCACTGTCCCCCGATTCCCCAGTCACTGTCCCCCCCGATTCCCCAGTCACTGTCCCCCCGATTCCCCTGTCACTGTCCCCCCGATTCCCCAGTCACTGTCCCCCGATTCCCCAGTCACTGTCCCCCCCGATTCCCCAGTCACTGTCCCCCCGATTCCCCAGTCACTGTCCCCCCGATTCCCCAGTCACTGTCCCCCTGATTCCCCAGTCACTGTCCCCCCGATTCCCCAGTCACTGTCCCCCCCGATTCCGCCAGTCACTGTCCCCCCGATTCCCCTGTCACTGTCCCCCCGATTCCCCAGTCACTGTCCCCCGATTCCCCAGTCACTGTCCCCCCCGATTCCCCAGTCACTGTCCCCCCCGATTCCCCAGTCACTGTCCCCCGAATCCCCAGTCACTGTCCCCCCCGATTCCCCTGTCACTGTCCCCCCCGATTCCCCTATCACTGTCCCCCGATTCCCCAGTCACTGTCCCCCGATTCCCCAGTCACTGTCCCCCCGATTCCCCTGTCACTGTCCCCCCGATTCCCCAGTCACTGTCCCCCGATTCCCCAGTCACTGTCCCCCGATTCCCCAGTCACTGTCCCCCCGATTCCCCAGTCACTGTCCCCCGATTCCCCAGTCACTGTCCCCCCTGATTCCCCAGTCACTGTCCCCCCGATTCCCCAGTCACTGTCCCCCTCGATTCCCCGTCACTGTCCCCCCGATTCCCAGTCACTGTCCCCCCCGATTCCCCAGTCACTGTCCCCCGATTCCCCAGTCACTGTCCCCCCGATTCCCCAGTCACTGTCCCCCCCGATTCCCCAGTCACTGTCCCCCCGATTCCCCAGTCACTGTCCCCCGATTCCCCAGTCACTGTCCCCCGATTCCCCAGTCACTGTCCCCCCCGATTCCCCAGTCACTGTCCCCCGATTCCCCAGTCACTGTCCCCCCGATTCCCCAGTCACTGTCCCCCGATTCCCAGTCACTGTCCCCGATTCCCAGTCACTGTCCCCCCCGATTCCCCAGTCACTGTCCCCCCGATTCCCCAGTCACTGTCCCCCCGATTCCCAGTCACTGTCCCCCCGATTCCCCAGTCACTGTCCCCCCCGATTCCCCAGTCACTGTCCCCCCGATTCCCCAGTCACTGTCCCCCCCGATTCCCCAGTCACTGTCCCCCCGATTCCCCTGTCACTGTCCCCCCGAATCCCCAGTCACTGTCCCCGATTCCCCAGTCACTGTCCCCCCGATTCCCCAGTCACTGTCCCCGATTCCCCAGTCACTGTCCCCCCCGATTCCCAGTCACTGTCCCCCTGATTCCCCAGTCACTGTCCCCCCGATTCCCCAGTCACTGTCCCCCCCGATTCCGCAGTCACTGTCCCCCCCGATTCCCCTGTCACTGTCCCCCGATTCCCCAGTCACTGTCCCCCGATTCCCCAGTCACTGTCCCCCCCGATTCCCCAGTCACTGTCCCCCGATTCCCCAGTCACTGTCCCCCGATTCCCCAGTCACTGTCCCCCCCGATTCCCCTGTCACTGTCCCCCCGATTCCCCTGTCACTGTCCTCCCCGATTCCCCAGTCACTGTCCCCCCGATTCCCAGTCACTGTCCCCCCCGATTCCCCAGTCACTGTCCCCCCGATTCCCCTGTCACTGTCCCCCGATTCCCCAGTCACTGTCCCCCCTGATTCCCCAGTCACTGTCCCCCCGATTCCCCAGTCACTGTCCCCCCCGATTCCCCCAGTCACTGTCCCCCGATTCCCCAGTCACTGTCCCCCCGATTCCCCAGTCACTGTCCCCCCCGATTCCCCAGTCACTGTCCCCCCGATTCCCCAGTCACTGTCCCCCCGATTCCCCAGTCACTGTCCCCCCGATTCCCCTGTCACTGTCCCCCCCGATTCCCCTGTCACTGTCCCCCCCGATTCCCCATTCACTGTCCCCCCGATTCCCCAGTCACTGTCCCCCCGATTCCCCAGTCACTGTCCCCGATTCCCAGTCACTGTCCCCCGATTCCCCAGTCACTGTCCCCCCGATTCCCCTGTCACTGTCCCCCGATTCCCCAGTCACTGTCCCCCCTAATTCCCCAGTCACTGTCCCCCGATTCCCCAGTCACTGTCCCCCCGATTCCCCAGTCACTGTCCCCCGATTCCCCAGTCACTGTCCCCCCCGATTCCCCAGTCACTGTCCCCCGATTCCCCAGTCACTGTCCCCCCCGATTCCCCTGTCACTGTCCCCCGATTCCCCAGTCACTGTCCCCCTGATTCCCCAGTCACTGTCCCCCGATTCCCCAGTCACTGTCCCCCCGATTCCCCAGTCACTGTCCCCCGATTCCCCAGTCACTGTCCCCCCCGATTCCCCAGTCACTGTCCCCCGATTCCCAGTCACTGTCCCCCCGATTCCCCAGTCACTGTCCCCCCGATTCCCCAGTCACTGTCCCCCGATTCCCAGTCACTGACCCCAGATTCCCCAGTCACTGTCCCCCCGATTCCCCAGTCACTGTCCCCCCCGATTCCCAGTCACTGTCCCCCGATTCCCCAGTCACTGTCCCCCGATTCCCCAGTCACTGTCCCCCCCGATTCCCCAGTCACTGTCCCCCGATTCCCCAGTCACTGTCCCCCCCGATTCCACAGTCACTGTCCCCCCCGATTCCCAGTCACTGTCCCCCCGATTCCCAGTCACTGTCCCCCCCGAATCCCCAGTCACTGTCCCCCGATTCCCCAGTCACTGTCCCCCCCGATTCCCAGTCACTGTCCCCCCGATTCCCCAGTCACTGTCCCCCCCGATTCCCTGTCACTGTCCCCCCCGAATCCCCAGTCACTGTCCCCCGATTCCCCAGTCACTGTCCCCCCGATTCCCCAGTCACTGTCCCCCGATTCCCCAGTCACTGTCCCCCCCGATTCCCCAGTCACTGTCCCCTGATTCCCCAGTCACTGTCCCCCCCGATTCCCCAGTCACTGTCCCCCCCGATTCCGCAGTCACTGTCCCCCACGATTCCCCTGTCACTGTCCCCCGATTCCCAGTCACTGTCCCCCATTCCCCAGTCACTGTCCCCCCCCGATTCCCCAGTCACTTTCCCCCCGATTCCCCAGTCACTGTCCCCCGATTCCCCAGTCACTGTCCCCCCGATTCCCCTGTCACTGTCCCCCCCGATTCCCCAGTCACTGTCCTCCCCGATTCCCCAGTCACTGTCCCCCGATCCCCAGTCACTGTCCCCCCCGATTCCCCTGTCACTGTCCCCCCGATTCCCCTGTCACTGTCCTCCGATTCCCCAGTCACTGTCACCCCTGATTCCCCAGTCACTGTCCCCCGATTCCCAGTCACTGTCCCCCCCGATTCCCCAGTCACTGTCCCCCGATTCCCCTGTCACTGTCCCCCCGATTCCCCAGTCACTGTCCCCCGATTCCCAGTCACTGTCCCCACCGATTCCCCTGTCACTGTCCCCCGATTCCCCAGTCACTGTCCCCCGATTCCCCAGTCACTGTCCCCCCCGATTCCCCAGTCACTGTCCCCCCCGATTCCCCAGTCACTGTCCCCGATTCCCAGTCACTGTCCCCCCGATTCCCCAGTCACTGTCCCCCCGAATCCCCTGTCACTGTCCCCCGATTCCCCAGTCACTGTCCCCCCTGATTCCCCAGTCACTGTCCCCCGATTCCCCAGTCACTGTCCCCCCCGATTCCCCAGTCACTGTCCCCCGATTCCCAGTCACTGTCCCCCCGATTCCCAGTCACTGTCCCCCGATTCCCCAGTCACTGTCCCCCCCGATTCCCCAGTCACTGTCCCCCGATTCCCCAGTCACTGTCCCCCCCGATTCCCCAGTCACTGTCCCCCCCCGATTCCCCAGTCACTGTCCCCCCCGATTCCCCAGTCCCTGTCCCCCCGATTCCCCAGTCACTGTCCCCCGATTCCCCAGTCACTGTCCCCCCGATTCCCCAGTCCCTGTCCCCCGATTCCCCAGTCACTGTCCCCCCCGATTCCCTGTCACTGTCCCCCGAATCCCCAGTCACTGTCCCCCCGATTCCCCTGTCACTGTCCCCCCGAATCCCCAGTCACTGTCCCCCGATTCCCAGTCACTGTCCCCCGATTCCCCAGTCACTGTCCCCCCCGATTCCCCTGTCACTGTCCCCCCGATTCCCCAGTCACTGTCCCCCGATTCCCAGTCACTGTCCCCCCCGATTCCCCAGTCACTGTCCCCCGATTCCCCAGTCACTGTCCCCCCGATTCCCCAGTCACTGTCCCCCGATTCCCCAGTCACTGTCCCCCCCGATTCCCCAGTCACTGTCCCCCCCGATTCCCAGTCACTGTCCCCCCCGATTCCCCTGTCACTGTCCCCCCGATTCCCCAGTCACTGTCCCCCGATTCCCCAGTCACTGTCCCCCCCGATTCCCCAGTCACTGTCCCCCCGATTCCCCAGTCACTGTCCCCCGATTCCCCAGTCACTGTCCCCCCGATTCCCCAGTCACTGTCCCCCCCGATTCCCCAGTCACTGTCCCCCCGATTCCCCAGTCACTGTCCCCCCGAATCCCAGTCACTGTCCCCCCCGATTCCCCAGTCACTGTCCCCCCCGATTCCCCTGTCACTGTCCCCCGATTCCCCAGTCACTGTCCCCCCGATTCCCCAGTCACTGTCCCCCTGATTCCCCAGTCACTGTCCCCCCGATTCCCCAGTCACTGTCCCCCCCGATTCCCCAGTCACTGTCCCCCCCGATTCCCCAGTCACTGTCCCCCGATTCCCCAGTCACTGTCCCCCGATTCCCCAGTCACTGTCCCCCCCGATTCCCCAGTCACTGTCCCCCCGATTCCCCAGTCACTGTCCCCCCGATTCCCCAGTCACTGTCCCCCCCGATTCCCCAGTCACTGTCCCCCCCGATTCCCCAGTCACTGTCCCCCCGATTCCCCAGTCACTGTCCCCCCGATTCCCCAGTCACTGTCCCCCCGATTCCCCAGTCACTGTCCCCCGATTCCCCAGTCACTGTCCCCCGATTCCCCAGTCACTGTCCCCCCCGATTCCCCAGTCACTGTCCCCCCGATTCCCCAGTCACTGTCCCCCCGATTCCCCAGTCACTGTCCCCCCGATTCCCAGTCACTGTCCCCGATTCCCAGTCACTGTCCCCCGATTCCCCAGTCACTGTCCCCCGATTCCCCAGTCACTGTCCCCCGATTCCCCAGTCACTGTCCCCCGATTCCCCAGTCACTGTCCCCCGATTCCCCAGTCACTGTCCCCCCGATTCCCCAGTCACTGTCCCCCCGATTCCCCAGTCACTGTCCCCCCCGATTCCCCAGTCACTGTCCCCCCGATTCCCCAGTCACTGTCCCCCGATTCCCCAGTCACTGTCCCCCCGATTCCCCCTGTCACTGTCCCCCCCGATTCCCCAGTCACTGTCCCCCCGATTCCCCAGTCACTGTCCCCCCGATTCCCCAGTCACTGTCCCCCCGATTCCCCAGTCACTGTCCCCCCGATTCCCCAGTCACTGTCCCCCGATTCCCCAGTCACTGTCCCCCCGATTCCCCAGTCACTGTCCCCCCGATTCCCCAGTCACTGTCCCGGCCCCCGATTCCCCAGTCACTGTCCCCCGATTCCCCAGTCACTGTCCCCCCGATTCCCAGTCACTGTCCCCCGATTCCCCAGTCACTGTCCCCCCGATTCCCCAGTCACTGTCCCCCCGATTCCCCAGTCACTGTCCCCCGATTCCCCAGTCACTGTCCCCCGATTCCCAGTCACTGTCCCCCGATTCCCCAGTCACTGTCCCCCCCGATTCCCCAGTCACTGTCCCCCGATTCCCCAGTCACTGTCCCCCCCGATTCCCCAGTCACTGTCCCCCCCGATTCCCCAGTCACTGTCCCCCGATTCCCAGTCACTGTCCCCCCGATTCCCCAGTCACTGTCCCCCCGATTCCCCAGTCACTGTCCCCCCGATTCCCCAGTCACTGTCCCCCCGATTCCCCAGTCACTGTCCCCCCCGATTCCCCAGTCCTGTCCCCCCGATTCCCCAGTCACTGTCCCCCCCGATTCCCCAGTCACTGTCCCCCGATTCCCCAGTCACTGTCCCCCGATTCCCCAGTCACTGTCCCCCCGATTCCCAGTCACTGTCCCCCCGATTCCCAGTCACTGTCCCCCCGATTCCCCAGTCACTGTCCCCCCCGATTCCCCAGTCACTGTCCCCCCCGATTCCCCAGTCACTGTCCCCCGAATCCCCAGTCACTGTCCCCCCGCTCCCCAGTCCCTCCCCCCGATTCCCCAGTCACTGTCCCCCCGATTCCCCAGTCACTGTCCCCCCCGATTCCCCAGTCACTGTCCCCCGATTCCCCAGTCACTGTCCCCCCGATTCCCCAGTCACTGTCCCCCCCGATTCCCCAGTCACTGTCCCCCCCGATTCCCCTGTCACTGTCCCCCGATTCCCCAGTCACTGTCCCCCGATTCCCAGTCACTGTCCCCCCCCGATTCCCCAGTCACTGTCCCCCCGATTCCCCTGTCACTGTCCCCCCCGATTCCCCAGTCACTGTCCCCCCGATTCCCAGTCACTGTCCCCCCCGATTCCCCAGTCACTGTCCCCCCCGATTCCCCAGTCACTGTCCCCCCCGATTCCCCTGTCACTGTCCCCCCCGATTCCCCAGTCACTGTCCCCCGATTCCACAGTCACTGTCCCCCGATTCCCCAGTCACTGTCCCCCCCGATTCCCCAGTCACTGTCCCCCGATTCCCCAGTCACTGTCCCCCCGATTCCCCTGTCACTGTCCCCCGATTCCCCAGTCACTGTCCCCCGATTCCCCAGTCACTGTCCCCCCGATTCCCCAGTCACTGTCCCCCCGATTCCCCAGTCACTGTCCCCCCCCGATTCCCCAGTCACTGTCCCCCCGATTCCACAGTCACTGTCCCCCCGATTCCCCAGTCACTGTCCCCCGATTCCCCAGTCACTGTCCCCCGATTCCCCAGTCACTGTCCCCCCGATTCCCAGTCACTGTCCCCCGATTCCCCAGTCACTGTCCCCCGATTCCCCAGTCACTGTCCCCCGATTCCCCAGTCACTGTCCCCCGATTCCCAGTCACTGTCCCCCCCGATTCCCCAGTCACTGTCCCCCGATTCCCCAGTCACTGTCCCCCCGATTCCCCTGTCACTGTCCCCCCCGATTCCCCAGTCACTGTCCCCCGATTCCCCAGTCACTGTCCCCCCCGATTCCCCTGTCACTGTCCCCCCGATTCCCAGTCACTGTCCCCCGATTCCCCAGTCACTGTCCCCCGATTCCCCAGTCACTGTCCCCCCGATTCCCCAGTCACTGTCCCCCCGATTCCCCAGTCACTGTCCCCCGATTCCCCAGTCACTGTCCCCCGATTCCCCTGTCACTGTCCCCCCGATTCCCCAGTCACTGTCCCCCCGATTCCCCAGTCACTGTCCCCCCGATTCCCCAGTCACTGTCCCCCCGATTCCCCAGTCACTGTCCCCCGATTCCCCAGTCACTGTCCCCCCCGATTCCCCAGTCACTGTCCCCCCCGATTCCCCAGTCACTGTCCCCCCGATTCCCCAGTCACTGTCCCCCCCGATTCCCCAGTCACTGTCCCCCGATTCCCCAGTCACTGTCCCCCCCCGATTCCCCAGTCACTGTCCCCCCCGATTCCCCAGTCACTGTCCCCCGATTCCCCAGTCACTGTCCCCCGATTCCCCAGTCACTGTCCCCCCGATTCCCCAGTCACTGTCCCCCCGATTCCCCAGTCACTGTCCCCCCGATTCCCCAGTCACTGTCCCCCCCGATTCCCCAGTCACTGTCCCCCCCGATTCCCCAGTCACTGTCCCCCCGAATCCCCAGTCACTGTCCCCCCCGATTCCCCAGTCACTGTCCCCCCCGATTCCCCAGTCACTGTCCCCCCGATTCCCCAGTCACTGTCCCCCCGATTCCCCAGTCACTGTCCCCCCCGATTCCCCAGTCACTGTCCCCCCGATTCCCCAGTCACTGTCCCCCCGATTCCCCAGTCACTGTCCCCCCGATTCCCCAGTCACTGTCCCCCCCGATTCCCCAGTCACTGTCCCCCGATTCCCCAGTCACTGTCCCCCCGATTCCCCAGTCACTGTCCCCCCCGATTCCCCTGTCACTGTCCCCCCCGATTCCCCAGTCACTGTCCCCCCGATTCCCCAGTCACTGTCCCCCCTGATTCCCCAGTCACTGTCCCCCGATTCCCCAGTCACTGTCCCCCCGATTCCCCAGTCACTGTCCCCCCGATTCCCCAGTCACTGTCCCCCGATTCCCCTGTCACTGTCCCCCGATTCCCAGTCACTGTCCCCCCTGATTCCCCAGTCACTGTCCCCCGATTCCCCAGTCACTGTCCCCCCCGATTCCCCAGTCACTGTCCCCCCGATTCCCCAGTCACTGTCCCCCCCGATTCCACAGTCACTGTCCCCCCGATTCCCAGTCACTGTCCCCCGATTCCCCAGTCACTGTCCCCCGATTCCCCTGTCACTGTCCCCCGATTCCCCAGTCACTGTCCCCCCTGATTCCCCAGTCACTGTCCCCCCGATTCCCCAGTCACTGTCCCCCCCGATTCCCCAGTCACTGTCCCCCGATTCCCAGTCACTGTCCCCCCCGATTCCCCAGTCACTGTCCCCCGATTCCCCAGTCACTGTCCCCCCCGATTCCCCAGTCACTGTCCCCCGATTCCCCAGTCACAGTCCCCCCCGATTCCCCAGTCACTGTCCCCCCGATTCCCCAGTCACTGTCCCCCCCGATTCCCCAGTCACTGTCCCCCGATTCCCCAGTCACTGTCCCCCCGATTCCCCTGTCACTGTCCCCCGATTCCCCAGTCACTGTCCCCCCCGATTCCCCTGTCACTGTCCCCCGAATCCCCCAGTCACTGTCCCCCCGATTCCCCAGTCACTGTCCCCCCGATTCCCCTGTCACTGTCCCCCCCGATTCCCCCAGTCACTGTCCCCCCGATTCCCCAGTCACTGTCCCCCCCGATTCCCAGTCACTGTCCCCCCGATTCCCCAGTCACTGTCCACCCCGATTCCCCAGTCACTGTCCCCCCGATTCCCTGTCACTGTCCCCCGATTCCCCAGTCACTGTCCCCCCGATTCCCCAGTCACTGTCCCCCGATTCCCCAGTCACTGTCCCCCCCCGATTCCCCCAGTCACTGTCCCCCCGATTCCCCAGTCACTGTCCCCCCCGATTCCCAGTCACTGTCCCCCGCCGATTCCCCTGTCACTGTCCCCCCCGATTCCCCAGTCACTGTCCCCCCCGATTCCCAGTCACTGCACCCCCGATTCCCCAGTCACTGTCCCCCCCGATTCCCCAGTCACTGTCCCCCCGATTCCCCAGTCACTGTCCCCCCGATTCCCCAGTCACTGTCCCCCCGATTCCCCAGTCACTGTCCCCCCCGATTCCCAGTCACTGTCCCCCCGATTCCCCAGTCACTGTCCCCCCCGATTCCCCAGTCACTGTCCCCCCGATTCCCCAGTCACTGTCCCCCCGATTCCCCAGTCACTGTCCCCCCCGATTCCCCAGTCACTGTCCCCCCGATTCCCCAGTCACTGTCCCCCCCTGATTCCCCAGTCACTGTCCCCCCCGATTCCCCAGTCACTGTCCCCCCGATTCCCCAGTCACTGTCCCCCCGATTCCCCAGTCACTGTCCCCCCCCGATTCCCAGTCACTGTCCCCCCGATTCCCCAGTCACTGTCCCCCCGATTCCCCAGTCACTGTCCCCCCCGATTCCCCAGTCACTGTCCCCCCCGATTCCCCAGTCACTGTCCCCCCGATTCCCCAGTCACTGTCCCCCGATTCCCCAGTCACTGTCCCCTCCCGATTCCCCAGTCACTGTCCCCCCCGATTCCCAGTCACTGTCCCCCGATTCCCCAGTCACTGTCCCCCCGATTCCCCAGTCACTGTCCCCCCGATTCCCCAGTCACTGTCCCCCCCGATTCCCCAGTCACTGTCCCCCCCGATTCCCCAGTCACTGTCCCCCCGATTCCCCAGTCACTGTCCCCCGCGATTCCCCAGTCACTGTCCCCCCGATTCCCCAGTCACTGTCCCCCCGATTCCCCAGTCACTGTCCCCCCCGATTCCCCTGTCACTGTCCCCCGATTCCCCAGTCACTGTCCCCCCCGATTCCCCAGTCACTGTCCCCCCGATTCCCAGTCACTGTCCCCCCGATTCCCCAGTCACTGTCCCCCCGATTCCCCAGTCACTGTCCCCCCGATTCCCCTGTCACTGTCCCCCGATTCCCCAGTCACTGTCCCCCCCGGATTCCCCAGTCACTGTCCCCCCGATTCCCCAGTCACTGTCCCCCCGATTCCCCAGTCACTGTCCCCCCGATTCCCCAGTCACTGTCCCCCCCGATTCCCCAGTCACTGTCCCCCGATTCCCCAGTCACTGTCCCCCCCGATTCCCCAGTCACTGTCCCCCGATTCCCAGTCACTGTCCCCCCCGATTCCCCAGTCACTGTCCCCCCGATTCCCCAGTCACTGTCCCCCCGATTCCCCAGTCACTGTCCCCCCGATTCCCAGTCACTGTCCCCCCCGATTCCCCAGTCACTGTCCCCCCCGATTCCCCAGTCACTGTCCCCCCGATTCCCCAGTCACTGTCCCCCCCGATTCCCCAGTCACTGTCCCCCCCGATTCCCCAGTCACTGTCCCCCGATTCCCCAGTCACTGTCCCCCCCGATTCCCCAGTCACTGTCCCCCCGATTCCCCAGTCACTGTCCCCCGATTCCCCAGTCACTGTCCCCCCCGACTCCCAGTCACTGTCCCCCCGATTCCCCAGTCACTGTCCCCCCCCCGATTCCCCAGTCACTGTCCCCCCCGATTCCCCAGTCACTGTCCCCCGATTCCCCAGTCACTGTCCCCCCCGATTCCCCTGTCACTGTCCCCCCGATTCCCCAGTCACTGTCCCCGATTCCCCAGTCACTGTCCCCCCCGATTCCCCAGTCACTGTCCCCCCCGATTCCCCAGTCACTGTCCCCCGATTCCCCAGTCACTGTCCCCCCGATTCCCAGTCACTGTCCCCCCGATTCCCCAGTCACTGTCCCCCCCGATTCCCCAGTCACTGTCCCCCCGATTCCCCAGTCACTGTCCCCGATCCCAGTCCTCCCCCGATTCCCCAGTCACTGTCCCCCGATTCCCCAGTCACTGTCCCCCCCGATTCCCCAGTCACTGTCCCCCGATTCCCCAGTCACTGTCCCCCCCGATTCCCCAGTCACTGTCCCCCCCCGATTCCCAGTCACTGTCCCCCCGATTCCCCAGTCACTGTCCCCCCCCGATTCCCCAGTCACTGTCCCCCCGATTCCCCAGTCACTGTCCCCCCCGATTCCCCGTCACTGTCCCCCCGATTCCCCAGTCACTGTCCCCCGATTCCCCAGTCACTGTCCCCCCCCGATTCCCCAGTCACTGTCCCCCCCGATTCCCCAGTCACTGTCCCCCGATTCCCCAGTCACTGTCCCCCCCGATTCCCCAGTCACTGTCCCCCCGATTCCCCTGTCACTGTCCCCCCCGATTCCCCAGTCACTGTCCCCCGATTCCCCAGTCACTGTCCCCCCCCGATTCCCAGTCACTGTCCCCCCCGATTCCCCAGTCACTGTCCCCCCGATTCCCCAGTCACTGTCCCCCCGATTCCCCAGTCACTGTCCCCCCGATTCCCCAGTCACTGTCCCCCCCGAATCCCCAGTCACTGTCCCCCCGATTCCCCTGTCACTGTCCCCCCCGATTCCCCAGTCACTGTCCCCCCGATTCCCCAGTCACTGTCCCCCGATTCCCCAGTCACTGTCCCCCCGATTCCCCAGTCACTGTCCCCCCCGATTCCCCTGTCACTGTCCCCCCGATTCCCCAGTCACTGTCCCCCCCGATTCCCCAGTCACTGTCCCCCGATTCCCCAGTCACTGTCCCCCCCGATTCCCCTGTCACTGTCCCCCGATTCCCAGTCACTGTCCCCCCCGATTCCCCAGTCACTGTCCCCCCGATTCCCCAGTCACTGTCCCCCGATTCCCCAGTCACTGTCCCCCCGATTCCCCAGTCACTGTCCCCCCGATTCCCCAGTCACTGTCCCCCGATTCCCCAGTCACTGTCCCCCCGATTCCCCAGTCACTGTCCCCCGATTCCCCAGTCACTGTCCCCCCGATTCCCAGTCACTGTCCCCCCGATTCCCCAGTCACTGTCCCCCGATTCCCCAGTCACTGTCCCCCGATTCCCCAGTCACTGTCCCCCCCGATTCCCCAGTCACTGTCCCCCCGATTCCCCAGTCACTGTCCCCCCGATTCCCCAGTCACTGTCCCCCCGATTCCCCAGTCACTGTCCCCCCGATTCCCCTGTCACTGTCCCCCCCGATTCCCCAGTCACTGTCCCCCGATTCCCCAGTCACTGTCCCCCCCGATTCCCCTGTCACTGTCCCCCGATTCCCCAGTCACTGTCCCCCGATTCCCCTGTCACTGTCCCCCCCGATTCCCCAGTCACTGTCCCCCGATTCCACAGTCACTGTCCCCCGATTCCCCAGTCACTGTCCCCCGATTCCCCTGTCACTGTCCCCCGATTCCCCAGTCACTGTCCCCCCTGATTCCCCAGTCACTGTCCCCCGATTCCCCAGTCACTGTCCCCCCCGATTCCCCAGTCACTGTCCCCCGATTCCCCAGTCACTGTCCCCCGATTCCCCAGTCACTGTCCCCCCCAATTCCCCTGTCACTGTCCCCCCCGATTCCCCAGTCACTGTCCCCCGATTCCACAGTCACTGTCCCCCGATTCCCCAGTCACTGTCCCCCGATTCCCCTGTCACTGTCCCCCGATTCCCCAGTCACTGTCCCCCCTGATTCCCCAGTCACTGTCCCCCGATTCCCCAGTCACTGTCCCCCCCGATTCCCCAGTCACTGTCCCCCGATTCCCCAGTCACTGTCCCCCCCGATTCCCCAGTCACTGTCCCCCGATTCCCCAGTCACTGTCCCCAGATTCCCCAGTCACTGTCCCCCCCGATTCCCCAGTCACTGTCACCCCCGATTCCCCAGTCACTGTCCCCCGATTCCCCAGTCACTGTCCCCCGATTCCCCAGTCACTGTCCCCCCCGATTCCCCTGTCACTGTCCCCCGATTCCCCAGTCACTGTCCCCCGATTCCCCAGTCACTGTCCCCCCCAATTCCCCTGTCACTGTCCCCCCCGATTCCCCAGTCACTGTCCCCCGATTCCACAGTCACTGTCCCCCGATTCCCCAGTCACTGTCCCCCGATTCCCCTGTCACTGTCCCCCGATTCCCCAGTCACTGTCCCCCCTGATTCCCCAGTCACTGTCCCCCGATTCCCCAGTCACTGTCCCCCTCGATTCCCCAGTCACTGTCCCCCGATTCCCCAGTCACTGTCCCCCCCGATTCCCCAGTCACTGTCCCCCGATTCCCCAGTCACTGTCCCCCGATTCCCCAGTCACTGTCCCCCCCGATTCCCCAGTCACTGTCCCCCCGATTCCCCAGTCACTGTCCCCAGATTCCCCAGTCACTGTCCCCCCCGATTCCCCAGTCACTGTCCCCCCCGATTCCCCAGTCACTGTCCCCCGATTCCCCAGTCACTGTCCCCCGATTCCCCAGTCACTGTCCCCCCCGATTCCCCAGTCACTGTCCCCCCCGATTCCACAGTCACTGTCCCCCCCGATTCCCCAGTCACTGTCCCCCCCGATTCCCCAGTCACTGTCCCCCCCGAATCCCCAGTCACTGTCCCCCGATTCCCCAGTCACTGTCCCCCCCGATTCCCCAGTCACTGTCCCCCCCGATTCCCCAGTCACTGTCCCCCCCGATTCCCCTGTCACTGTCCCCCCCGAATCCCCAGTCACTGTCCCCTGATTCCCCAGTCACTGTCCCCCCGATTCCCCAGTCACTGTCCCCCGATTCCCCAGTCACTGTCCCCCCCGATTCCCCAGTCACTGTCCCCTGATTCCCCAGTCACTGTCCCCCCCGATTCCCCAGTCACTGTCCCCCCCGATTCCGCAGTCACTGTCCCCCCCGATTCCCCTGTCACTGTCCCCCGATTCCCCAGTCACTGTCCCCCGATTCCCCAGTCACTGTCCCCCCCGATTCCCCAGTCACTTTTCCCCCGATTCCCCAGTCACTGTCCCCCGAATCCCCAGTCACTGTCCCCCCCGATTCCCCTGTCACTGTCCCCCACGATTCCCCTGTCACTGTCCTCCCCGATTCCCCAGTCACTGTCCCCCGAATCCCCAGTCACTGTCCCCCCCGATTCCCCTGTCACTGTCCCCCCCGATTCCCCTGTCACTGTCCCCCGATTCCCCAGTCACTGTCCCCCCTGATTCCCCAGTCACTGTCCCCCGATTCCCCAGTCACTGTCCCCCCCGATTCCCCAGTCACTGTCCCCCGATTCCCCTGTCACTGTCCCCCCCGATTCCCCAGTCACTGTCCCCCCCGATTCCCCAGTCACTGTCCACCCCGATTCCCCAGTCACTGTCCCCCGATTCCCCAGTCACTGTCCCCACCGATTCCCCTGTCACTGTCCCCCGATTCCCCAGTCACTGTCCCCCGATTCCCCATTCACTGTCCCCCCCGATTCCCCTGTCACTGTCCCCCCCGATTCCCCAGTCACTGTCCCCCGATTCCACAGTCACTGTCCCCCGATTCCCCAGTCACTGTCCCCCGATTCCCCTGTCACTGTCCCCCGATTCCCCAGTCACTGTCCCCCCTAATTCCCCAGTCACTGTCCCTCGATTCCCCAGTCACTGTCCCCCCCGATTCCCCAGTCACTCTCCCCCGATTCCCCAGTCACTGTCCCCCCCGATTCCCCAGTCACTGTCCCCCGATTCCCCAGTCACTGTCCCCCCCGATTCCCCTGTCACTGTCCCCCGATTCCCCAGTCACTGTCCCCCCTGATTCCCCAGTCACTGTCCCCCGATTCCCCAGTCACTGTCCCCCCCGATTCCCCAGTCACTGTCCCCCCGATTCCCCAGTCACTGTCCCCCCCGATTCCCCAGTCACTGTCCCCCGATTCCCCAGTCACTGTCCCCCGATTCCCCAGTCACTGTCCCCCCCGATTCCCCAGTCACTGTCCCCCCCGATTCCCCAGTCACTGTCCCCAGATTCCCCAGTCACTGTCCCCCCCGATTCCCCAGTCACTGTCCCCCCCGATTCCCCAGTCACTGTCCCCCGATTCCCCAGTCACTGTCCCCCGATTCCCCAGTCACTGTCCCCCCCGATTCCCCAGTCACTGTCCCCCGATTCCCCAGTCACTGTCCCCCCCGATTCCACAGTCACTGTCCCCCCCGATTCCCCAGTCACTGTCCCCCCCGATTCCCCAGTCACTGTCCCCCCCGAATCCCCAGTCACTGTCCCCCGATTCCCCAGTCACTGTCCCCCCCGATTCCCCAGTCACTGTCCCCCCCGATTCCCCAGTCACTGTCCCCCCCGATTCCCCTGTCACTGTCCCCCCCGAATCCCCAGTCACTGTCCCCCGATTCCCCAGTCACTGTCCCCCCGATTCCCCAGTCACTGTCCCCCGATTCCCCAGTCACTGTCCCCCCCGATTCCCCAGTCACTGTCCCCTGATTCCCCAGTCACTGTCCCCCCCGATTCCCCAGTCACTGTCCCCCCCGATTCCGCAGTCACTGTCCCCCACGATTCCCCTGTCACTGTCCCCCGATTCCCCAGTCACTGTCCCCCAATTCCCCAGTCACTGTCCCCCCCGATTCCCCAGTCACTTTTCCCCCGATTCCCCAGTCACTGTCCCCCGAATCCCCAGTCACTGTCCCCCCCGATTCCCCTGTCACTGTCCCCCCCGATTCCCCTGTCACTGTCCTCCCCGATTCCCCAGTCACTGTCCCCCGAATCCCCAGTCACTGTCCCCCCCGATTCCCCTGTCACTGTCCCCCCCGATTCCCCTGTCACTGTCCCCCGATTCCCCAGTCACTGTCACCCCTGATTCCCCAGTCACTGTCCCCCGATTCCCCAGTCACTGTCCCCCCCGATTCCCCAGTCACTGTCCCCCGATTCCCCTGTCACTGTCCCCCCCGATTCCCCAGTCACTGTCCCCCGATTCCCCAGTCACTGTCCCCACCGATTCCCCTGTCACTGTCCCCCGATTCCCCAGTCACTGTCCCCCGATTCCCCATTCACTGTCCCCCCCGATTCCCCTGTCACTGTCCCCCCCGATTCCCCAGTCACTGTCCCCCGATTCCACAGTCACTGTCCCCCGATTCCCCAGTCACTGTCCCCCGAATCCCCTGTCACTGTCCCCCGATTCCCCAGTCACTGTCCCCCCTGATTCCCCAGTCACTGTCCCCCGATTCCCCTGTCACTGTCCCCCCCGATTCCCCAGTCACTGTCCCCCGATTCCCCAGTCACTGTCCCCCCCGATTCCCCATTCACTGTCCCCCGATTCCCCAGTCACTGTCCCCCCCGATTCCCCAGTCACTGTCCCCCGATTCCCCAGTCACTGTCCCCCCCGATTCCCCAGTCACTGTCCCCCCCGATTCCCCAGTCATTGTCACCACCGATTCCCCAGTCCCTGTCCCCCGATTCCCCAGTCACTGTCCCCCCCGATTCCCCAGTCATTGTCACCCCCGATTCCCCAGTCCCTGTCCCCCGATTCCCCAGTCACTGTCCCCCCCGATTCCCCTGTCACTGTCCCCCGAATCCCCAGTCACTGTCCCCCCCGATTCCCCTGTCACTGTCCCCCGAATCCCCAGTCACTGTCCCCCGATTCCCCAGTCACTGTCCCCCCCGATTCCCCAGTCACTGTCCCCCCCGATTCCCCTGTCACTGTCCCCCCCGAATCCCCAGTCACTGTCCCCCGATTCCCCAGTCACTGTCCCCCCCGATTCCCCAGTCACTGTCCCCCGATTCCCCAGTCACTGTCCCCCCCGATTCCCCAGTCACTGTCCCCTGATTCCCCAGTCACTGTCCCCCCCGATTCCCCAGTCACTGTCCCCCCCGATTCCGCAGTCACTGTCCCCCCCGATTCCCCTGTCACTGTCCCCCGATTCCCCAGTCACTGTCCCCCGATTCCCCAGTCACTGTCCCCCCCCGATTCCCCAGTCACTGTCCCCCCCGATTCCCCAGTCACTGTCCCCCGAATCCCCAGTCACTGTCCCCCCCGATTCCCCTGTCACTGTCCCCCCCGATTCCCCTGTCACTGTCCCCCCCGATTCCCCAGTCACTGTCCCCCGAATCCCCAGTCACTGTCCCCCCCCGATTCCCCAGTCACTGTCCCCCCCGATTCCCCTGTCACTGTCCCCCGATTCCCCAGTCACTGTCCCCCCTGATTCCCCAGTCACTGTCCCCCCTGATTCCCCAGTCACTGTCCCCCGATTCCCCAGTCACTGTCCCCCCCGATTCCCCAGTCACTGTCCCCCGATTCCCCAGTCACTGTCCCCCGATTCCCCTGTCACTGTCCCCCGATTCCCCAGTCACTGTCCCCCCTGATTCCCCTGTCACTGTCCCCCGATTCCCCAGTCACTGTCCCCCCCGATTCCCCAGTCACTGTCCCCCCCGATTCCCCAGTCACTGTCCCCCCCGATTCCCCAGTCACTGTCCCCCGATTCCACAGTCACTGTCCCCCGATTCCCCAGTCACTGTCCCCCGATTCCCCAGTCACTGTCCCCCGATTCCCCTGTCACTGTCCCCCGATTCCCCAGTCACTGTCCCCCCTGATTCCCCAGTCACTGTCCCCCGATTCCCCAGTCACTGTCCCCCCCGATTCCCCAGTCACTGTCCCCCGATTCCCCAGTCACTGTCCCCCCCGATTCCCCAGTCACTGTCCCCCGATTCCCCAGTCACTGTCCCCCCCGATTCCCCAGTCACTGTCCCCCGATTCCCCAGTCACTGTCCCCCCCGATTCCCCAGTCACTGTCCCCCCCGATTCCCCAGTCATTGTCCCCCCCGATACCCCAGTCACTGTCCCCCGATTCCCCAGTCACTGTCCCCCCCGATTCCCCTGTCACTGTCCCCCGAATCCCCAGTCACTGTCCCCCCCGATTCCCCTGTCACTGTCCCCCGAATCCCCAGTCACTGTCCCCCCCGATTCCCCAGTCACTGTCCCCCCCGATTCCCCTGTCACTGTCCCCCCCGATTCCCCAGTCACTGTCCCCCGATTCCCCAGTCACTGTCCCCCCCGATTCCCCAGTCACTGTCCCCCCCGATTCCCCAGTCACTGTCCACCCCGATTCCCCAGTCACTGTCCCCCCCGATTTCCCTGTCACTGTCCCCCGATTCCCCAGTCACTGTCCCCCCTGATTCCCCAGTCACTGTCCCCCGATTCCCCAGTCACTGTCCCCCCCGATTCCCCAGTCACTGTCCCCCCCGATTCCCCAGTCACTGTCCCCCCCGATTCCCCTGTCACTGTCCCCCCCCGATTCCCCAGTCACTGTCCCCCCCGATTCCCCTGTCACTGTCCCCCCCGATTCCCCAGTCACTGTCCCCCCCGATTCCCCAGTCACTGTCCCCCCGGATTCCCCTGTCACTGTCCCCCCCGATTCCCCAGTCACTGTCCCCCCCGATTCCCCAGTCACTGTCCCCCCCGATTCCCCAGTCACTGTCCCCCCCGATTCCCCAGTCACTGTCCCCCCCGATTCCACAGTCACTGTCCCCCCTGATTCCCCAGTCACTGTCCCCCCCGATACCCCAGTCACTGTCCCCCAATTCCCCAGTCACTGTCCCCCCCGATTCCCCAGTCACTGTCCCCCCCGATTCCCCAGTCACTGTCCCCCCCGATTCCCCAGTCACTGTCCCCCCCGATTCCACAGTCACTGTCCCCCCTGATTCCCCAGTCACTGTCCCCCCCGATACCCCAGTCACTGTCCCCCGATTCCCCAGTCACTGTCACCCCCGATTCCCCAGTCACTGTCCCCCCCCGATTCCCCTGTCACTGTCCCCCCCGATTCCCCAGTCACTGTCCCCCGATTCCCCAGTCACTGTCCCCCCCGATTCCCCAGTCACTGTCCCCCGATTCCCCAGTCGCTGTCCCCCGATTCCCCAGTCACTGTCCCCCCCGATTCCCCTGTCACTGTCCCCCGATTCCCCAGTCACTGTCCCCCCGATTCCCCAGTCACTGTCCCCCGATTCCACAGTCACTGTCCCCCGATTCCCCTGTCACTGTCCCCCGATTCCCCAGTCACTGTCCCCCGGTTCCCCAGTCACTGTCCCCCGATTCCCCAGTCACTGTCCCCCGATTCCCCTGTCACTGTCCCCCGATTCCCCAGTCACTGTCCCCCCTGATTCCCCAGTCACTGTCCCCCCCGATTCCCCAGTCACTGTCCCCCCCGATTCCCCAGTCACTGTCCCCCGATTCCCCAGTCACTGTCACCCCCGATTCCCCTGTCACTGTCCCCCCCGATTCCCCAGTCACTGTCCCCCAATTCCCCAGTCACTGTCCCCCCCGATTCCCCAGTCACTGTCCCACGATTCCCCAGTCACTGTCCCCCCCGATTCCCCTGTCACTGTCCCCCGATTCCCCAGTCACTGTCCCCCCTGATTCCCCAGTCACTGTCCCCCCCGATTCCCCAGTCACTGTCCCCCGATTCCCCAGTACCTGTCCCCCCCGATTCCCCAGTCACTGTCCCCCGATTCCCCAGTCACTGTCCCCCCCGATTCCCCAGTCACTGTCCCCCGATTCCCCAGTCACTGTCCCCCCTGATTCCCCAGTCACTGTCCCCATTCCCCAGTCACTGTCCCCCGATTCCCCAGTCACTGTCCCACCCGATTCCCCAGTCACTGTCCCCTCCGATTCCCCTGTCACTGTCCCCCGATTCCCCAGTCACTGTCCCCCCGATTCCCCAGTCACTGTCCCCCGATTCCCCAGTCACTGTCCCCCGATTACCCTGTCACTGTCCCCCGATTCCCCAGTCACTGTCCCCCCTGATTCCCCAGTCACTGACCCCCGATTCCCCAGTCACTGTCCCCCCCGATTCCCCAGTCACTGTCCCCCCCGATTCCCCAGTCACTGTCCCCCCCGATTCCCCAGTCACTGTCCCCCCCGATTCCCCTGTCACTGTCCCCCCCGATTCCCCAGTCACTGTACCCCGATTCCCCAGTCACTGTCCCCCCCGATTCCCCTGTCACTGTCCCCCGATTCCCCAGTCACTGTCCCCCGATTCCCCTGTCACTGTCCCCCCCCGATTCCCAAGTCACTGTCCCCCGATTCCCCAGTCACTGTCCCCCGATTCCCCAGTCACTGTCCCCCGATTCCCCTGTCACTGTCCCCCGATTCCCCAGTCACTGTCCCCCCTGATTCCCCAGTCACTGTCCCCCGATTCCCCAGTCACTGTCCCCCCCGATTCCCCAGTCACTGTCCCCCGATTCCCCAGTCACTGTCCCCCCCGATTCCAAAGTCACTGTCCCCCACAATTCCCCAGTCACTGTCCCCCCCGATTCCCCAGTCATTGTCCCCCCCGATTCCCCAGTCACTGTCCCCCCCGATTCCCCAGTCACTGTCCCCCCGATTCCCCAGTCACTGACCCCCCCGATTCCCCAGTCACTGTCCCCCGATTCCCCAGTCACTGTCCCCCGATTCCCCAGTCACTGTCCCCCCCGATTCCCCAGTCACTGTCCCCCCCGATTCCGCAGTCACTGTTCCCCCCAATTCCCCAGTCACTGTCCCCCCCGAATCCCCAGTCACTGTCCCCCGATTCCCCAGTCACTGTCCCCCCCGATTCCCCAATCACTGTCCCCCCGATTCCCCAGTCACTGTCCCCCCCGATTCCCCTGTCACTGTCCCCCCCGAATCCCCAGTCACTGTCCCCCGATTCCCCAGTCACTGTCCCCCCCGATTCCCCAGTCACTGTCCCCCGATTCCCCAGTCACTGTCCCCCCGATTCCCCAGTCACTGTCCCCCCCGATTCCCCAGTCACTGTCCCCCCCGATTCCCCAGTCACTGTCCCCCCCGATTCCCCAGTCACTGTCCCCCCCGAATCCCCAGTCACTGTCCCCCGATTCCCCAGTCACTGTCCCCCCGATTCCCCAGTCACTGTCCCCCGATTCCCCAGTCACTGTCCCCCGATTCCCCAGTCACTGTCCCCCCGATTCCCCAGTCACTGTCCCCCCCGATTCCAATGTCACTGTCCCCCGAATCCCCAGTCACTGTCCCCCCCGATTCCCCTGTCACTGACCCCCCGATTCCCCTGTCACTGTCCCCCCCGATTCCCCAGTCACTGTCCCCCCCGATTCCCCTGTCACTGTCCCCCCCGATTCCCCAGTCACTGTCCCCCGATTCCCCAGTCACTGTCCCCCCTGATTCCCCAGTCACTGTCCCCCGATTCCACAGTCACTGTCCCCCGATTCCCCTGTCACTGTCCCCCGATTCCCCAGTCACTGTCCCCCGATTCCCCAGTCCCTGTCCCCCCCGATTCCCCAGTCACTGTCCCCCGATTCCCCAGTCACTGTCCCCCCCGATTCCACAGTCACTGTCCCCCGATTCCCCAGTCACTGTCCCCCCTGATTCCCCAGTCACTGTCCCCCGATTCCACAGTCACTGTCCCCCGATTCCCCAGTCACTGTCCCACCCGATTCCCCAGTCACTGTCCCCTCCGATTCCACAGTCACTGTCCCCCGATTCCCCTGTCACTGTCCCCCGATTCCCCAGTCACTGTCCCCCGATTCCCCAGTCCCTGTCCCCCCCGATTCCCCAGTCACTGTCCCCCGATTCCCCAGTCACTGTCCCCCCTGATTCCCCAGTCACTGTCCCCCGATTCCACAGTCACTGTCCGCCGATTCCCCTGTCACTGTCCCCCGATTCCTCAGTCACTGTCCCCCGATTCCCCAGTCCCTGTCCCCCCCGATTCCCCAGTCACTGTCCCCCGATTCCCCAGTCACTGTCCCCCCGATTCCCCAGTCACTGTCCCCCGATTCCCCAGTCACTGTCCCCCGATTCCCCAGTCACTGTCCCCCCGATTCCCCAGTCACTGTCCCCCCCGATTCCCCAGTCACTGTCCCCCGAATCCCCAGTCACTGTCCCCCCCGATTCCCCTGTCACTGCCCCCCCGATTCCCCTGTCACTGTCCCCCCCGATTCCCCAGTCACTGTCCCCCCCGATTCCCCTGTCACTGTCCCCCCCGATTCCCCAGTCACTGTCCCCCGATTCCCCAGTCACTGTCCCCCCTGATTCCCCAGTCACTGTCCCCCGATTCCACAGTCACTGTCCCCCGATTCCCCTGTCACTGTCCCCCGATTCCCCAGTCACTGTCCCCCGATTCCCCTGTCACTGTCCCCCCCGATTCCCCAGTCACTGTCCCCCGATTCCCCAGTCACTGTCCCCCCTGATTCCCCAGTCACTGTCCCCCGATTCCACAGTCACTGTCCCCCGATTCCCCTGTCACTGTCCCCCGATTCCCCAGTCACTGTCCCCCGATTCCCCAGTCCCTGTCCCCCCCGATTCCCCAGTCACTGTCCCCCGATTCCCCAGTCACTGTCCCCCCCGATTCCACAGTCACTGTCCCCCGATTCCCCAGTCACTGTCCCCCCTGATTCCCCAGTCACTGTCCCCCGATTCCACAGTCACTGTCCCCCGATTCCCCAGTCACTGTCCCACCCGATTCCCCAGTCACTGTCCCCCGATTCCACAGTCACTGTCCCCCGATTCCCCTGTCACTGTCCCCCGATTCCCCAGTCACTGTCCCCCGATTCCCCAGTCCCTGTCCCCCCCGATTCCCCAGTCACTGTCCCCCGATTCCCCAGTCACTGTCCCCCCCGATTCCACAGTCACTGTCCCCCGATTCCCCAGTCACTGTCCCCCCTGATTCCCCAGTCACTGTCCCCCGATTCCACAGTCACTGTCCCCCGATTCCCCAGTCACTGTCCCACCCGATTCCCCAGTCACTGTCCCCTCCGATTCCCCTGTCACTGTCCCCCGATTCCCCAGTCACTGTCCCCCCGATTCCCCAGTCACTGTCCCCCGATTCCCCAGTCACTGTCCCCCAATTACCCTGTCACTGTCCCCCGATTCCCCAGTCACTGTCCCCCCTGATTCCCCAATCACTGTCCCCCCGATTCCCCAGTCACTGTCCCCCCCGATTCCCCTGTCACTGTCCCCCCCGAATCCCCAGTCACTGTCCCCCGATTCCCCAGTCACTGTCCCCCCCGATTCCCCAGTCACTGTCCCCCGATTCCCCAGTCACTGTCCCCCGATTCCCCAGTCACTGTCCCCCCCGATTCCCCAGTCACTGTCCCCCCCGATTCCCCAGTCACTGTCCCCCCCGATTCCCCAGTCACTGTCCCCCCCGATTCCCCTGTCACTGTCCCCCCCGAATCCCCAGTCACTGTCCCCCGATTCCCCAGTCACTGTCCCCCCCGATTCCCCAGTCACTGTCCCCCGATTCCCCAGTCACTGTCCCCCGATTCCCCAGTCACTGTCCCCCCCGATTCCCCAGTCACTGTCCCCCCCGATTCCCCAGTCACTGTCCCCCGAATCCCCAGTCACTGTCCCCCCCGATTCCCCTGTCACTGTCCCCCCCGATTCCCCTGTCACTGTCCCCCCCGATTCCCCAGTCACTGTCCCCCCCGATTCCCCTGTCACTGTCCCCCCCGATTCCACAGTCACTGTCCCCCGATTCCCCTGTCACTGTCCCCCGATTCCCCAGTCACTGTCCCCCGATTCCCCAGTCCCTGTCCCCCCCGATTCCCCAGTCACTGTCCCCCGATTCCCCAGTCACTGTCCCCCCCGATTCCCCAGTCACTGTCCCCCGATTCCCCAGTCACTGTCCCCCCTGATTCCCCAGTCACTGTCCCCCGATTCCACAGTCACTGTCCCCCGATTCCCCAGTCACTGTCCCACCCGATTCCCCAGTCACTGTCCCCTCCGATTCCCCTGTCACTGTCCCCCGATTCCCCAGTCACTGTCCCCCCGATTCCCCAGTCACTGTCCCCCGATTCCCCAGTCACTGTCCCCCGATTACCCTGTCACTGTCCCCCGATTCCCCAGTCACTGTCCCCCCTGATTCCCCAGTCACTGACCCCCGATTCCCCAGTCACTGTCCCCCCCGATTCCCCAGTCACTGTCCCCCCCGATTCCCCAGTCACTGTCCCCCCCGATTCCCCAGTCACTGTCCCCCCCGATTCCCCAGTCACTGTCCCCCCGATTCCCCAGTCACTGTCCCCCCCGATTCCCCTGTCACTGTCCCCCCCGATTCCCCAGTCACTGTACCCCGATTCCCCAGTCACTGTCCCCCCCGATTCCCCTGTCACTGTCCCCCGATTCCCCAGTCACTGTCCCCCGATTCCCCTGTCACTGTCCCCCCCCGATTCCCAAGTCACTGTCCCCCGATTCCCCAGTCACTGTCCCCCGATTCCCCAGTCACTGTCCCCCGATTCCCCTGTCACTGTCCCCCGATTCCCCAGACACTGTCCCCCCTGATTCCCCAGTCACTGTCCCCCGATTCCCCAGTCACTGTCCCCCCCGATTCCCCAGTCACTGTCCCCCGATTCCCCAGTCACTGTCCCCCCGATTCCACAGTCACTGTCCCCCACGATTCCCCAGTCACTGTCCCCCCCGATTCCCCAGTCACTGTCCCCCCCGATTCCCCAGTCACTGTCCCCCCCGATTCCCCAGTCAGTGTCCCCCCCGATTCCCCAGTCACTGTCCCCCCCGATTCCCCAGTCACTGTCCCCCGATTCCCCAGTCACTGTCCCCCGATTCCCCAGTCACTGTCCCCCCCGATTCCCCAGTCACTGTCCCCCCCGATTCCGCAGTCACTGTCCCCCCCGATTCCCCAGTCACTGTCCCCCCCGAATCCCCAGTCACTGTCCCCCGATTCCCCAGTCACTGTCCCCCCCGATTCCCCAATCACTGTCCCCCCGATTCCCCAGTCACTGTCCCCCCCGATTCCCCTGTCACTGTCCCCCCCGAATCCCCAGTCACTGTCCCCCGATTCCCCAGTCACTGTCCCCCCCGATTCCCCAGTCACTGTCCCCCGATTCCCCAGTCACTGTCCCCCGATTCCCCAGTCACTGTCCCCCCCGATTCCCCAGCCACTGTCCCCCCCGATTCCCCAGTCACTGTCCCCCCCGATTCCCCAGTCACTGTCCCCCCCGATTCCCCTGTCACTGTCCCCCCCGAATCCCCAGTCACTGTCCCCCGATTCCCCAGTCACTGTCCCCCCGATTCCCCAGTCTGTCCCCCGATTCCCCAGTCACTGTCCCCCGATTCCCCAGTCACTGTCCCCCCCGATTCCCCAGTCACTGTCCCCCCCGATTCCCCAGTCACTGTCCCCCGAATCCCCAGTCACTGTCCCCCCCGATTCCCCTGTCACTGTCCCCCCCGATTCCCCTGTCACTGTCCCCCCCGATTCCCCAGTCACTGTCCCCCCCGATTGCCCTGTCACTGTCCCCCCCGATTCCCCAGTCACTGTCCCCCGATTCCCCAGTCACTGTCCCCCCTGATTCCCCAGTCACTGTCCCCCGATTCCACAGTCACTGTCCCCCGATTCCCCTGTCACTGTCCCCCGATTCCCCAGTCACTGTCCCCCGATTCCCCAGTCACTGTCCCCCGATTCCACAGTCACTGTCCCCCGATTCCCCAGTCACTGTCCCCCGATTCCCCAGTCACTGTCCCCCGATTCCCCTGTCACTGTCCCCCGATTCCCCAGTCACTGTCCCCCCTGATTCCCCAGTCACTGTCCCCCGATTCCCCAGTCACTGTCCCCCCCGATTCCCCAGTCACTGTCCCCCGATTCCCCAGTCACTGTCCCCCCCGATTCCCCTGTCACTGTCCCCCGATTCCCCAGTCACTGTCCCCCCCGATTCCCCAGTCACTGTCCCCCGATTCCCCAGTCACTGTCCCCCCCGATTCCCCAGTCACTGTCCCCCGATTCCCCAGTCACTGTCCCCCCCGATTCCCCAGTCACTGTCCCCCGATTCCCCAGTCACTGTCCCCCCCGATTCCCCATTCACTGTCCCCCGATTCCCCAGTCACTGTCCCCCCCGATTCCCCAGTCACTGTCCCCCGATTCCCCAGTCACTGTCCCCCCCGATTCCCCAGTCACTGTCCCCCCCGATTCCCCAGTCATTGTCCCCCCTGATTCCCCAGTCACTGTCCCCCGATTCCCCAGTCACTGTCCCCCCCGATTCCCCTGTCACTGTCCCCCGAATCCCCAGTCACTGTCCCCCCCGATTCCCCTGTCACTGTCCCCCGAATCCCCAGTCACTGTCCCCCCCGATTCCCCAGTCACTGTCCCCCCCGATTCCCCTGTCACTGTCCCCCCCGATTCCCCAGTCACTGTCCCCCGATTCCCCAGTCACTGTCCCCCCCGATTCCCCAGTCACTGTCCCCCCCGATTCCCCAGTCACTGTCCACCCCGATTCCCCAGTCACTGTCCCCCCCGATTTCCCTGTCACTGTCCCCCGATTCCCCAGTCACTGTCCCCCCTGATTCCCCAGTCACTGTCCCCCGATTCCCCAGTCACTGTCCCCCCCGATTCCCCAGTCACTGTCCCCCGCGATTCCCCAGTCACTGTCCCCCCCGATTCCCCAGTCACTGTCCCCCCCGATTCCCCTGTCACTGTCCCCCCCGATTCCCCAGTCACTGTCCCCCCCGATTCCCCAGTCACTGTCCCCCCGGATTCCCCTGTCACTGTCCCCCCCGATTACCCAGTCACTGTCCCCCCCGATTCCCCAGTCACTGTCCCCCCCGATTCTCCAGTCACTGTCCCCCCCGATTCCCCAGTCACTGTCCCCCCCGATTCCACAGTCACTGTCCCCCCTGATTCCCCAGTCACTGTCCCCCCCGATACCCCAGTCACTGTCCCCCGATTCCCCAGTCACTGTCCCCCCCGATTCCCCAGTCACTGTCCCCCCCGATTCCCCAGTCACTGTCCCCCCCGATTCCCCAGTCACTGTCCCCCCCGATTCCACAGTCACTGTCCCCCCCGATTCCCCAGTCACTGTCCCCCCCGATACCCCAGTCACTGTCCCCCGATTCCCCAGTCACTGTCCCCCCCGATTCCCCAGTCACTGTCCCCCCCGATTCCCCTGTCACTGTCCCCCCCGATTCCCCAGTCACTGTCCCCCGATTCCCCAGTCACTGTCCCCCCCGATTCCCCAGTCACTGTCCCCCGATTCCCCAGTCGCTGTCCCCCGATTCCCCAGTCACTGTCCCCCCCGATTCCCCAGTCACTGTCCCCCGATTCCCCAGTCACTGTCCCCCCGATTCCCCAGTCACTGTCCCCCGATTCCACAGTCACTGTCCCCCGATTCCCCTGTCACTGTCCCCCGATTCCCCAGTCACTGTCCCCCGATTCCCCAGTCACTGTCCCCCGATTCCCCAGTCACTGTCCCCCGATTCCCCTGTCACTGTCCCCCGATTCCCCAGTCACTGTCCCCCCTGATTCCCCAGTCACTGTCCCCCCCGATTCCCCAGTCACTGTCCCCCCCGATTCCCCAGTCACTGTCCCCCGATTCCCCAGTCACTGTCCCCCCCGATTCCCCTGTCACTGTCCCCCCCGATTCCCCAGTCACTGTCCCCCGATTCCCCAGTCACTGTCCCCCCCGATTCCCCAGTCACTGTCCCACGATTCCCCAGTCACTGTCCCCCCCGATTCCCCTGTCACTGTCCCCCGATTCCCCAGTCACTGTCCCCCCTGATTCCCCAGTCACTGTCCCCCCCGATTCCCCAGTCACTGTCCCCCGATTCCCCAGTCCCTGTCCCCCCCGATTCCCCAGTCACTGTCCCCCGATTCCCCAGTCACTGTCCCCCCCGATTCCCCAGTCACTGTCCCCCGATTCCCCAGTCACTGTCCCCCCTGATTCCCCAGTCACTGTCCCCCGATTCCACAGTCACTGTCCCCCGATTCCCCAGTCACTGTCCCCCGATTCCCCAGTCACTGTCCCACCCGATTCCCCAGTCACTGTCCCCTCCGATTCCCCTGTCACTGTCCCCCGATTCCCCAGTCACTGTCCCCCCGATTCCCCAGTCACTGTCCCCCGATTCCCCAGTCACTGTCCCCCGATTCCCCTGTCACTGTCCCCCGATTCCCCAGTCACTGTCCCCCCTGATTCCCCAGTCACTGACCCCCGATTCCCCAGTCACTGTCCCCCCCGATTCCCCAGTCACTGTCCCCCCCGATTCCCCAGTCACTGTCCCCCCCGATTCCCCAGTCACTGTCCCCCCCGATTCCCCTGTCACTGTCCCCCCCGATTCCCCAGTCACTGTACCCCGATTCCCCAGTCACTGTCCCCCCCGATTCCCCTGTCACTGTCCCCCGATTCCCCAGTCACTGTCCCCCGATTCCCCTGTCACTGTCCCCCCCGATTCCCAAGTCACTGTCCCCCGATTCCCCAGTCACTGTCCCCCGATTCCCCAGTCACTGTCCCCCGATTCCCCTGTCACTGTCCCCCGATTCCCCAGTCACTGTCCCCCCTGATTCCCCAGTCACTGTCCCCCGATTCCCCAGTCACTGTCCCCCCCGATTCCCCAGTCACTGTCCCCCGATTCCCCAGTCACTGTCCCCCCCGATTCCACAGTCACTGTCCCCCACGATTCCCCAGTCACTGTCCCCCCCGATTCCCCAGTCACTGTCCCCCCCGATTCCCCAGTCACTGTCCCCCCCGATTCCCCAGTCACTGTCCCCCCCGATTCCCCAGTCACTGTCCCCCCCGATTCCCCAGTCACTGTCCCCCGATTCCCCAGTCACTGTCCCACGATTCCCCAGTCACTGTCCCCCCCGATTCCCCAGTCACTGTCCCCCCCGATTCCGCAGTCACTGTCCCCCCCGATTCCCCAGTCACTGTCCCCCCCGAATCCCCAGTCACTGTCCCCCGATTCCCCAGTCACTGTCCCCCCCGATTCCCCAGTCACTGTCCCCCCCGATTCCCCAGTCACTGTCCCCCCCGATTCCCCTGTCACTGTCCCCCCCGAATCCCCCGTCACTGTCCCCCGATTCCCCAGTCACTGTCCCCCCCGATTCCCCAGTCACTGTCCCCCGATTCCCCAGTCACTGTCCCCCGATTCCCCAGTCACTGTCCCCCCCGATTCCCCAGTCACTGTCCCCCCCGATTCCCCAGTCACTGTCCCCCCCGATTCCCCTGTCACTGTCCCCCCCGAATCCCCAGTCACTGTGCCCCGATTCCCCAGTCACTGTCCCCCCCGATTCCCCAGTCACTGTCCCCAGATTCCCCAGTCACTGTCCCCCGATTCCCCAGTCACTGTCCCCCCCGATTCCCCAGTCACTGTCCCCCCCGATTCCCCAGTCACTGTCCCCCGAATCCCCAGTCACTGTCACCCCCGATTCCCCTGTCACTGTCCCCCCCGATTCCCCTGTCACTGTCCCCCCCGATTCCCCAGTCACTGTCCCCCCCGATTCCCCTGTCACTGTCCCCCCGATTCCCCAGTCACTGTCCCCCGATTCCCCAGTCACTGTCCCCCCTGATTCCCCAGTCACTGTCCCCCGATTCCACAGTCACTGTCCCCCGATTCCCCTGTCACTGTCCCCCGATTCCCCAGTCACTGTCCCCCGATTCCCCAGTCACTGTCCCCCGATTCCCCAGTCACTGTCCCCCGATTCCCCTGTCACTGTCCCCCCTGATTCCCCAGTCACTGTCCCCCGATTCCCCAGTCACTGTCCCCCCCGATTCCCCAGTCACTGTCCCCCGATTCCCCAGTCACTGTCCCCCCCGATTCCCCTGTCACTGTCCCCCCCGATTCCCCAGTCACTGTCCCCCGATTCCCCAGTCACTGTCCCCCCCCGATTCCCCAGTCACTGTCCCCCGATTCCCCAGTCACTGTCCCCCCCGATTCCCCTGTCACTGTCCCCCGATTCCCCAGTCACTGTCCCCCCGATTCCCCAGTCACTGTCCCCCCCGATTCCCCAGTCACTGTCCCCCGATTCCCCAGTCCCTGTCCCCCCCGATTCCCCAGTCACTGTCCCCCGATTCCCCAGTCACTGTCCCCCCCGATTCCCCAGTCACTGTCCCCCGATTCCCCAGTCACTGTCCCCCCTGATTCCCCAGTCACTGTCCCCCGATTCCACAGTCACTGTCCCCCGATTCCCCAGTCACTGTCCCCCGATTCCCCAGTCACTGTCCCACCCGATTCCCCAGTCACTGTCCCCCCCGAATCCCCAGTCACTGTCCCCCGATTCCCCAGTCACTGTCCCCCCCGATTCCCCAGTCACTGTCCCCCGATTCCCCAGTCACTGTCCCCCGATTCCCCAGTCACTGTCCCCCCTGATTCCCCAGTCACTGTCCCCCGATTCCCCAGTCACTGTCCCCCCCGATTCCCCAGTCACTGTCCCCCGATTCCCCAGTCACTGTCCCCCCCGATTCCCCAGTCACTGTCCCCCGATTCCCCAGTCACTGTCCCCCCCGATTCCCCAGTCACTGTCCCCCGATTCCCCAGTCACTGTCCCCCCCGATTCCCCAGTCACTGTCCCCCGATTCCCCAGTCACTGTCCCCCCCGATTCCCCAGTCACTGTCCCCCGATTCCCCAGTCACTGTCCCCCCCGATTCCCCATTCACTGTCCCCCGATTCCCCAGTCACTGTCCCCCCCGATTCCCCAGTCACTGTCCCCCCGATTCCCCAGTCACTGTCCCCCCCGATTCCCCAGTCACTGTCCCCCCCGATTCCCCAGTCATTGTCCCCCCCGATTCCCCAGTCACTGTCCCCCGATTCCCCAGTCACTGTACCCCCCGATTCCCCTGTCACTGTCCCCCGAATCCCCAGTCACTGTCCCCCCCGATTCCCCTGTCACTGTCCCCCGAATCCCCAGTCACTGTCCCCCCCGATTCCCCAGTCACTGTCCCCCCCGATTCCCCTGTCACTGTCCCCCCCGATTCCCCAGTCACTGTCCCCCGATTCCCCAGTCACTGTCCCCCCCGATTCCCCAGTCACTGTCCCCCCCGATTCCCCAGTCACTGTCCACCCCGATTCCCCAGTCACTGTCCCCCCCGATTTCCCTGTCACTGTCCCCCGATTCCCCAGTCACTGTCCCCCCTGATTCCCCAGTCACTGTCCCCCGATTCCCCAGTCACTGTCCCCCCCGATTCCCCAGTCACTGTCCCCCGCGATTCCCCAGTCACTGTCCCCCCCGATTCCCCAGTCACTGTCCCCCCCGATTCCCCTGTCACTGTCCCCCCGATTCCCCAGTCACTGTCCCCCCCGATTCCCCAGTCACTGTCCCCCCGGATTCCCCTGTCACTGTCCCCCCCGATTACCCAGTCACTGTCCCCCCCGATTCCCCAGTCACTGTCCCCCCCGATTCTCCAGTCACTGTCCCCCCCGATTCCCCAGTCACTGTCCCCCCGATTCCACAGTCACTGTCCCCCCTGATTCCCCAGTCACTGTCCCCCCCGATACCCCAGTCACTGTCCCCCGATTCCCCAGTCACTGTCCCCCCCGATTCCCCAGTCACTGTCCCCCCCGATTCCCCAGTCACTGTCCCCCCCGATTCCCCAGTCACTGTCCCCCCCGATTCCACAGTCACTGTCCCCCCTGATTCCCCAGTCACTGTCCCCCCCGATACCCCATCCCGATTCCCCAGTCACTGTCCCCCCCCGATTCCCCAGTCACTGTCCCCCCCCGATTCCCCTGTCACTGTCCCCCCCGATTCCCCAGTCACTGTCCCCCGATTCCCAGTCACTGTACCCCCCGATTCCCCAGTCACTGTCCCCCCGATTCCCCAGTCGCTGTCCCCCGATTCCCCAGTCACTGTCCCCCCGATTCCCCAGTCACTGTCCCCCCGATTCCCCAGTCACTGTCCCCCCGATTCCCCAGTCACTGTCCCCCGATTCCACAGTCACTGTCCCCCCGATTCCCCTGTCACTGTCCCCCGATTCCCCAGTCACTGTCCCCCGATTCCCCAGTCACTGTCCCCCGATTCCCCAGTCACTGTCCCCCGATTCCCCTGTCACTGTCCCCCGATTCCCCAGTCACTGTCCCCCCTGATTCCCCAGTCACTGTCCCCCCCGATTCCCCAGTCACTGTCCCCCCCGATTCCCCAGTCACTGTCCCCCGATTCCCCAGTCACTGTCCCCCCCGATTCCCCTGTCACTGTCCCCCCCGATTCCCCAGTCACTGTCCCCCGATTCCCCAGTCACTGTCCCCCCCGATTCCCCAGTCACTGTCCCACGATTCCCAGTCACTGTCCCCCCCGATTCCCCAGTCACTGTCCCCCCGATTCCCCAGTCACTGTCCCCCCGATTCCCCAGTCACTGTCCCCCCCGATTCCCCAGTCACTGTCCCCCCGATTCCCCAGTCCCTGTCCCCCCCGATTCCCCAGTCACTGTCCCCCGATTCCCCAGTCACTGTCCCCCCCGATTCCCCAGTCACTGTCCCCCCGATTCCCCAGTCACTGTCCCCCCTGATTCCCCAGTCACTGTCCCCCCGATTCCACAGTCACTGTCCCCCGATTCCCCAGTCACTGTCCCCCGATTCCCCAGTCACTGTCCCACCCGATTCCCCAGTCACTGTCCCCTCCGATTCCCCTGTCACTGTCCCCCGATTCCCCAGTCACTGTCCCCCCGATTCCCCAGTCACTGTCCCCCGATTCCCCAGTCACTGACCCCCGATTCCCCAGTCACTGTCCCCCCCGATTCCCAGTCACTGTCCCCCCCCGATTCCCCAGTCACTGTCCCCCCCGATTCCCCAGTCACTGTCCCCCCCGATTCCCCTGTCACTGTCCCCCCCGATTCCCCAGTCACTGTAACCCGATTCCCCAGTCACTGTCCCCCCCGATTCCCCTGTCACTGTCCCCCGATTCCCCAGTCACTGTCCCCCGATTCCCCTGTCACTGTCCCCCCCCGATTCCCAAGTCACTGTCCCCCGATTCCCCAGTCACTGTCCCCCGATTCCCCAGTCACTGTCCCCCGATTCCCCTGTCACTGTCCCCCGATTCCCCAGTCACTGTCCCCCCTGATTCCCCAGTCACTGTCCCCCGATTCCCCAGTCACTGTCCCCCCCAATTCCCCAGTCACTGTCCCCCGATTCCCCAGTCACTGTCCCCCCCGATTCCACAGTCACTGTCCCCCACGATTCCCCAGTCACTGTCCCCCCCGATTCCCCAGTCACTGTCCCCCCGATTCCCCAGTCACTGTCCCCCCCGATTCCCCAGTCACTGTCCCCCCCGATTCCCCAGTCACTGTCCCCCCCGATTCCCCAGTCACTGTCCCCCGATTCCCCAGTCACTGTCCCACGATTCCCCAGTCACTGTCCCCCCCCGATTCCCCAGTCACTGTCCCCCCCGATTCCGCAGTCACTGTCCCCCCCGATTCCCCAGTCACTGTCCCCCCCGAATCCCCAGTCACTGTCCCCCGATTCCCCAGTCACTGTCCCCCCCGATTCCCCAGTCACTGTCCCCCCCGATTCCCCAGTCACTGTCCCCCCCGATTCCCCTGTCACTGTCCCCCCCGAATCCCAGTCACTGTCCCCCGATTCCCCAGTCACTGTCCCCCCCGATTCCCCAGTCACTGTCGCCCGATTCCCCAGTCACTGTCCCCCGATTCCCCAGTCACTGTCCCCCCCGATTCCCCAGTCACTGTCCCCCCCGATTCCCCAGTCACTGTCCCCCCCCGATTCCCCTGTCACTGTCCCCCCCGAATCCCCAGTCACTGTCCCCCGATTCCCCAGTCACTGTCCCCCCCGATTCCCCAGTCACTGTCCCCCGATTCCCCAGTCACTGTCCCCCCGATTCCCCAGTCACTGTCCCCCCCGATTCCCCAGTCACTGTCCCCCCCGATTCCCCAGTCACTGTCCCCCGAATCCCCAGTCACTGTCACCCCCGATTCCCCTGTCACTGTCCCCCCCGATTCCCCTGTCACTGTCCCCCCCGATTCCCCAGTCACTGTCCCCCCCGATTCCCCTGTCACTGTCCCCCCCCGATTCCCCAGTCACTGTCCCCCCGATTCCCCAGTCACTGTCCCCCCCTGATTCCCCAGTCACTGTCCCCCGATTCCACAGTCACTGTCCCCCGATTCCCCTGTCACTGTCCCCCGATTCCCCAGTCACTGTCCCCCGATTCCCCAGTCACTGTCCCCCGATTCCCCAGTCACTGTCCCCCAATTCCCCAGTCACTGTTCCCCTGTCACTGTCCCCCGATTCCCCAGTCACTGTCCCCCCTGATTCCCCAGTCACTGTCCCCCGATTCCCCAGTCACTGTCCCCCCCGATTCCCCAGTCACTGTCCCCCGATTCCCCAGTCACTGTCCCCCCCGATTCCCCTGTCACTGTCCCCCCCGATTCCCCAGTCACTGTCCCCCGATTCCCCAGTCACTGTCCCCCCCCGATTCCCCAGTCACTGTCCCCCGATTCCCCAGTCACTGTCCCCCCCGATTCCCCTGTCACTGTCCCCCGATTCCCCAGTCACTGTCCCCCCTGATTCCCCAGTCACTGTCCCCCCCGATTCCCCAGTCACTGTCCCCCGATTCCCCAGTCCCTGTCCCCCCCGATTCCCCAGTCACTGTCCCCCGATTCCCCAGTCACTGTCCCCCCCGATTCCCCAGTCACTGTCCCCCGATTCCCCAGTCACTGTCCCCCCTGATTCCCCAGTCACTGTCCCCCGATTCCACAGTCACTGTCCCCCGATTCCCCAGTCACTGTCCCCCGATTCCCCAGTCACTGTCCCACCCGATTCCCCAGTCACTGTCCCCTCCGATTCCCCTGTCACTGTCCCCCGATTCCCCAGTCACTGTCCCCCCGATTCCCCAGTCACTGTCCCCCGATTCCCCAGTCACTGTCCCCCGATTCCCCAGTCACTGTCCCCCGATTCCCCTGTCACTGTCCCCCGATTCCCCAGTCACTGTCCCCCCTGATTCCCCAGTCACTGACCCCCGATTCCCCAGTCACTGTCCCCCCCGATTCCCCAGTCACTGTCCCCCCCGATTCCCCAGTCACTGTCCCCCCCGATTCCCCTGTCACTGTCCCCCCCCGATTCCCCAGTCAATGTACCCCCGATTCCCCAGTCACTGTCCCCCCCGATTTCCCTGTCACTGCCCCCGGATTCCCCAGTCACTGTCCCCCGATTCCCCACACTGTCCCCCGATTCCCCTGTCACTGTCCCCCCCCGATTCCCAAGTCACTGTCCCCCCGATTCCCCAGTCACTGTCCCCCGATTCCCCTGTCACTGTCCCCCCTGATTCCCCAGTCACTGTCCCCCGATTCCCCAGTCACTGTCCCCCCCGATTCCCCAGTCACTGTCCCCCGATTCCCCAGTCACTGTCCCCCCTGATTCCACAGTCACTGTCCCCCCCGATTCCCCAGTCACTGTCCCCCCCGATTCCCCAGTCACTGTCCCCCGATTCCCCAGTCACTGTCCCTTCCGATTCCCCAGTCACTGTCCCCCCCGATTCCCCAGTCATTGTTCCCCCCGATTCCCCAGTCACTGTCCCCCCGATTCCCCAGTCACTGTCCCCCCCGATTCCCCAGTCACTGTCCCCCGATTCCCCAGTCACTGTCCCCCCGATTCCCCAGTCACTGTCCCCCCCCGATTCCCCAGTCACTGTCCCCCCCGATTCCGCAGTCACTGTCCCCCCCGATTCCCCAGTCACTGTCCCCCCCGAATCCCCAGTCACTGTCCCCCGATTCCCCAGTCACTGTACCCCCGATTCCCCAGTCACTGTCCCCCCCGATTCCCCAGTCACTGTCCCCCCCGATTCCCCTGTCACTGTCCCCCCCGAATCCCCAGTCACTGTCCCCCGATTCCCCTGTCACTGTCCCCCCCGATTCCCCTGTCACTGTCCCCCCCGATTCCCCAGTCACTGTCCCCCCCGATTCCCCTGTCACTGTCCCCCCCGAATCCCCAGTCACTTTCCCCCGATTCCCCAGTCACTGTCCCCCCCGATTCCCCAGTCACTGTCCCCCGATTCGCCAGTCACTGTCCCCCGATTCCCCAGTCACTGTCCCCCCCGATTCCCCAGTCACTGTCCCCCCCGATTCCCCTGTCACTGTCCCCCCGATTCCCCAGTCACTGTCCCCCCCGATTCCCCTGTCACTGTCCCCCCCCGATTCCCCAGTCACTGTCCCCCGATTCCCCAGTCACTGTCCCCCCTGATTCCCCAGTCACTGTCCCCCGATTCCACAGTCACTGTCCCCCGATTCCCATGTCACTGTCCCCCGATTCCCCAGTCACTGTCCCCCGATTCGCCAGTCACTGTCCCCCGATTCCCCAGTCACAGTCCCCCCCGATTCCCCAGTCACTGTCCCCCCCGATTCCCCTGTCACTGTCCCCCCCGATTCCCCAGTCACTGTCCCCCCGATTCCCCTGTCACTGTCCCCCCCGATTCCCCAGTCACTGTCCCCCGATTCCCCAGTCACTGTCCCCCCTGATTCCCCAGTCACTGTCCCCCGATTCCACAGTCACTGTCCCCCGATTCCCCTGTCACTGTCCCCCCCGATTCCCAGTCACTGTCCCCCGATTCCCCAGTCACTGTCCCCCCCGATTCCCCAGTCACTGTCCCCCCCGATTCCCCTGTCACTGTACCCCCCGATTCCCCAGTCACTGTCCCCCGATTCGCCAGTCACTGTCCCCCGATTCCCCAGTCACTGTCCCCCCCGATTCCCCAGTCACTGTCTCCCCCGATTCCCCTGTCACTGTCCCCCCCGATTCCCCAGTCAATGTACCCCGATTCCCCAGTCACTGTCCCCCCCGATTCCCCTGTCACTGTCCCCGGATTCCCCAGTCACTGTCCCCCGATTCCCCACACTGTCCCCCGATTCCCCTGTCACTGTCCCCCCCGATTCCCAAGTCACTGTCCCCCGATTCCCCAGTCACTGTCCCCCGATTCCCCTGTCACTGTCCCCCTTGATTCCCAGTCACTGTCCCCCGATTCCCCAGTCACTGTCCCCCCCGATTCCCCAGTCACTGTCCCCCGATTCCCCAGTCACTGTCCCCCCTGATTCCATAGTCACTGTCCCCCCCGATTCCCCAGTCACTGTCCCCCCCGATTCCCCAGTCACTGTCCCCCGATTCCCCAGTCACTGTCCCCCCCGATTCCCCAGTCACTGTCCCCCCCGATTCCCCAGTCATTGTCCCCCCCGATTCCCCAGTCACTGTCCCCCGATTCCCCAGTCACTGTCCCCCCCGATTCCCCAGTCACTGTCCCCCCGATTCCCCAGTCACTGTCCCCCGATTCCCCACTCACTGTCCCCCCCGATTCCCCAGTCACTGTCCCCCCCGATTCCGCAGTCACTGTCCCCCCCGATTCCCCAGTCACTGTCCCCCCCGAATCCCCAGTCACTGTCCCCCGATTCCCCAGTCACTGTACCCCCGATTCCCCAGTCACTGTCCCCCCCGATTCCCCAGTCACTGTCCCCCCCGATTCCCCTGTCACTGTCCCCCCTGAATCCCCAGTCACTGTCCCCCGATTCCCCTGTCACTGTCCCCCCCGATTCCCCTGTCACTGTCCCCCCCGATTCCCCAGTCACTGTCCCCCCCGATTCCCCTGTCACTGTCCCCCCCGAATCCCCAGTCACTTTCCCCCGATTCCCCAGTCACTGTCCCCCCCGATTCCCCAGTCACTGTCCCCCGATTCGCCAGTCACTGTCCCCCGATTCCCCAGTCACTGTCCCCCCCCGATTCCCCAGTCACTGTCCCCCCCGATTCCCCTGTCACTGTCCACCCGATTCCCCAGTCACTGTCCCCCCCCGATTCCCCTGTCACTGTCCCCCCCGATTCCCCAGTCACTGTCCCCCGATTCCCCAGTCACTGTCCCCCCTGATTCCCCAGTCACTGTCCCCCCTGATTCCCCAGTCACTGACCCCCGATTCCCCAGTCACTGTCCCCCCCCGATTCCCCAGTCACTGTCCCCCCCGATTCCCCAGTCACTGTCCCCCCCGATTCCCCTGTCACTGTCCCCCCCGATTCCCCAGTCAATGTACCCCGATTCCCCAGTCACTGTCCCCCCCGATTTCCCTGTCACTGCCCCCGGATTCCCCAGTCACTGTCCCCCGATTCCCCACACTGTCCCCCGATTCCCCTGTCACTGTCCCCCCCGATTCCCAAGTCACTGTCCCCCGATTCCCCAGTCACTGTCCCCCGATTCCCCTGTCACTGTCCCCCCTGATTCCCCAGTCACTGTCCCCCGATTCCCCAGTCACTGTCCCCCCCGATTCCCCAGTCACTGTCCCCCGATTCCCCAGTCACTGTCCCCCCTGATTCCACAGTCACTGTCCCCCCCGATTCCCCAGTCACTGTCCCCCCCCGATTCCCCAGTCACTGTCCCCCGATTCCCCAGTCACTGTCCCTTCCGATTCCCCAGTCACTGTCCCCCCCGATTCCCCAGTCATTGTTCCCCCCGATTCCCCAGTCACTGTCCCCCGATTCCCCAGTCACTGTCCCCCCCCGATTCCCCAGTCACTGTCCCCCGATTCCCCAGTCACTGTCCCCCGATTCCCCAGTCACTGTCCCCCCCGATTCCCAGTCACTGTCCCCCCCGATTCCGCAGTCACTGTCCCCCCCGATTCCCCAGTCACTGTCCCCCCCGAATCCCCAGTCACTGTCCCCCGATTCCCCAGTCACTGTACCCCCGATTCCCCAGTCACTGTCCCCCCCGATTCCCCAGTCACTGTCCCCCCCGATTCCCCTGTCACTGTCCCCCCCCGAATCCCCAGTCACTGTCCCCCGATTCCCCTGTCACTGTCCCCCCCGATTCCCCTGTCACTGTCCCCCCCGATTCCCCAGTCACTGTCCCCCCCGATTCCCCTGTCACTGTCCCCCCCGAATCCCCAGTCACTTTCCCCCGATTCCCCAGTCACTGTCCCCCCCGATTCCCCAGTCACTGTCCCCGATTCGCCAGTCACTGTCCCCCGATTCCCCAGTCACTGTCCCCCCCCGATTCCCCAGTCACTGTCCCCCCCGATTCCCCTGTCACTGTCCCCCCGATTCCCCAGTCACTGTCCCCCCCGATTCCCCTGTCACTGTCCCCCCCGATTCCCCAGTCACTGTCCCCCGATTCCCCAGTCACTGTCCCCCCCTGATTCCCCAGTCACTGTCCCCCGATTCCACAGTCACTGTCCCCCGATTCCCATGTCACTGTCCCCCGATTCCCCAGTCACTGTCCCCCGATTCGCCAGTCACTGTCCCCCGATTCCCCAGTCACAGTCCCCCCCGATTCCCCAGTCACTGTCCCCCCCGATTCCCCTGTCACTGTCCCCCCCGATTCCCCAGTCACTGTCCCCCCCGATTCCCCTGTCACTGTCCCCCCCGATTCCCCAGTCACTGTCCCCCGATTCCCCAGTCACTGTCCCCCCTGATTCCCCAGTCACTGTCCCCCGATTCCACAGTCACTGTCCCCCGATTCCCCTGTCACTGTCCCCCCCGATTCCCCAGTCACTGTCCCCCGATTCCCCAGTCACTGTCCCCCCCGATTCCCCAGTCACTGTCCCCCCCGATTCCCCTGTCACTGTACCCCCCGATTCCCCAGTCACTGTCCCCCGATTCGCCAGTCACTGTCCCCCGATTCCCCAGTCACTGTCCCCCCCGATTCCCCAGTCACTGTCTCCCCCGATTCCCCTGTCACTGTCCCCCCCCGATTCCCCAGTCAATGTACCCCGATTCCCCAGTCACTGTCCCCCCCGATTCCCCTGTCACTGTCCCCGGATTCCCCAGTCACTGTCCCCCGATTCCCCACACTGTCCCCCGATTCCCCTGTCACTGTCCCCCCCGATTCCCAAGTCACTGTCCCCCGATTCCCCAGTCACTGTCCCCCGATTCCCCTGTCACTGTCCCCCTTGATTCCCCAGTCACTGTCCCCCCGATTCCCCAGTCACTGTCCCCCCCGATTCCCCAGTCACTGTCCCCCGATTCCCCAGTCACTGTCCCCCCTGATTCCATAGTCACTGTCCCCCCCGATTCCCCAGTCACTGTCCCCCCCGATTCCCCAGTCACTGTCCCCCGATTCCCCAGTCACTGTCCCCCCCCGATTCCCCAGTCACTGTCCCCCCCGATTCCCCAGTCATTGTCCCCCCCGATTCCCCAGTCACTGTCCCCCGATTCCCCAGTCACTGTCCCCCCCGATTCCCCAGTCACTGTCCCCCGATTCCCCAGTCACTGTCCCCCGATTCCCCACTCACTGTCCCCCCCGATTCCCCAGTCACTGTCCCCCCCGATTCCGCAGTCACTGTCCCCCCCCGATTCCCCAGTCACTGTCCCCCCCGAATCCCCAGTCACTGTCCCCCGATTCCCCAGTCACTGTACCCCCGATTCCCCAGTCACTGTCCCCCCCGATTCCCCAGTCACTGTCCCCCCCGATTCCCCTGTCACTGTCCCCCCTGAATCCCCAGTCACTGTCCCCCGATTCCCCTGTCACTGTCCCCCCCGATTCCCCTGTCACTGTCCCCCCCGATTCCCCAGTCACTGTCCCCCCCCGATTCCCCTGTCACTGTCCCCCCCGAATCCCCAGTCACTTTCCCCCGATTCCCCAGTCACTGTCCCCCCCGATTCCCCAGTCACTGTCCCCCGATTCGCCAGTCACTGTCCCCCGATTCCCCAGTCACTGTCCCCCCCGATTCCCCAGTCACTGTCCCCCCCGATTCCCCTGTCACTGTCCACCCGATTCCCCAGTCACTGTCCCCCCCGATTCCCCTGTCACTGTCCCCCCCGATTCCCCAGTCACTGTCCCCCGATTCCCCAGTCACTGTCCCCCCTGATTCCCCAGTCACTGTCCCCCGATTCCACAGTCACTGTCCCCCGATTCCCCTGTCACTGTCCCCCGATTCCCCAGTCACTGTCCCCCGATTCCCCAGTCACTGTCCCCCGATTCCCCAGTCACAGTCCCCCCCGATTCCCCAGTCACTGTCCCCCCCGATTCCCCTGTCACTGTCCCCCCCCGATTCCCCAGTCACTGTCCCCCCCCGATTCCCCTGTCACTGTCCCCCCCGATTCCCCAGTCACTGTCCCCCGATTCCCCAGTCACTGTCCCCCCTGATTCCCCAGTCACTGTCCCCCGATTCCACAGTCACTGTCCCCCGATTCCCCTGTCACTGTCCCCCCCGATTCCCCAGTCACTGTCCCCCGATTCCCCAGTCACTGTCCCCCCCGATTCCCCAGTCACTGTCCCCCCCGATTCCCCTGTCACTGTCCCCCCCGATTCCCCAGTCACTGTCCCCCGATTCGCCAGTCACTGTCCCCCGATTCCCCAGTCACTGTCCCCCCCGATTCCCCAGTCACTGTCCCCCCCGATTCCCCTGTCACTGTCCCCCCCGATTCCCCAGTCACTGTCCCCCCCGATTCCCCTGTCACTGTCCCCCCCGATTCCCCAGTCACTGTCCCCCGATTCCCCAGTCACTGTCCCCCCTGATTCCCCAGTCACTGTCCCCCGATTCCACAGTCACTGTCCCCCGATTCCCCTGTCACTGTCCCCCGATTCCCCAGTCACTGTCCCCCGATTCCCCCAGTCACTGTCCCCCGATTCCACAGTCACTGTCCCCCGATTCCCCAGTCACTGTCCCCCGATTCCCCAGTCACTGTCCCCCGATTCCCCTGTCACTGTCCCCCGATTCCCCAGTCACTGTCCCCCCTGATTCCCCAGTCACTGTCCCCCGATTCCCCAGTCACTGTCCCCCCCGATTCCCCAGTCACTGTCCCCCGATTCCCCAGTCACTGTCCCCCCCGATTCCCCTGTCACTGTCCCCCCGGATTCCCCAGTCACTGTCCCCCGATTCCCCAGTCACTGTCCCCTCCGATTCCCCAGTCACTGTCCCCCGATTCCCCAGTCACTATCCCCCCCGATTCCCCTGTCACTGTCCCCCGATTCCCCAGTCACTGTCCCCCCTGATTCCCCAGTCACTGTCCCCCCCGATTCCCCTGTCACTGTCCCCCGATTCCCCAGTCCCTGTCCCCCCCGATTCCCCAGTCACTGTCCCCCGATTCCCCAGTCACTGTCCCCCCCGATTCCCCAGTCACTGTCCCCCGATTCCCCAGTCACTGTCCCCCCCGATTCCACAGTCACTGTCCCCCCCGATTCCCCAGTCACTGTCCCCCCCGATTCCCCAGTCACTGTCCCCCGATTCCCCAGTCACTGTCCCCCCCGATTCCCCAGTCACTGTCCCCCCCGATTCCCCAGTCATTGTCCCCCCCGATTCCCCAGTCACTGTCCCCCGATTCCCCAGTCACTGTCCCCCCCGATTCCCCAGTCACTGTCCCCCGATTCCCCAGTCACTGTCCCCCCCGATTCCCCAGTCACTGTCCCCCCCGATTCCGCAGTCACTGTCCCCCCCGATTCCCCAGTCACTGTCCCCCCCGAATCCCCAGTCACTGTCCCCCGATTCCCCAGTCACTGTCCCCCCCGATTCCCCAGTCACTGTCCCCCCCGATTCCCCAGTCACTGTCCCCCCCGATTCCCCTGTCACTGTCCCCCCGAATCCCCAGTCACTGTCCCCCGATTCCCCAGTCACTGTCCCCCCCGATTCCCCAGTCACTGTCCCCCGATTCCCCAGTCACTGTCCCCCGATTCCCCAGTCACTGTCCCCCCCGATTCCCCAGTCACTGTCCCCCCCGATTCCCCAGTCACTGTCCCCCGAATCCCCAGTCACTGTCCCCCCCGATTCCCCTGTCACTGTCCCCCCCGATTCCCCTGTCACTGTCCCCCCCGATTCCCCAGTAACTGTCCCCCCCGATTCCCCTGTCACTGTCCCCCGATTCCCCAGTCACTGTCCCCCCTGATTCCCCAGTCACTGTCCCCCGATTCCCCAGTCACTGTCACCCCTGATTCCCCAGTCACTGTCCCCCGATTCCCCTGTCACTGTCCCCCGATTCCCCAGTCACTGTCCCCCCCGATTCCCCAGTCACTGTCCCCCGATTCCCCAGTCACTGTCCCCCAATTCCCCAGTCACTGTCCCCCCCGATTCCCCAGTCACTGTCCCCCCCGATTCCCCTGTCACTGTCCCCCGATTCCCCTGTCACTGTCCCCCCCGATTCCCCAGTCACTGTCCCCCGATTCCCCAGTCACTGTCCCCCCCGATTCCCCTGTCACTGTCCCCCCCATTCCCCAGTCACTGTCCCCCGATTCCCCAGTCACTGTCCCCCCCGACTCCCCAGTCACTGTCCCCCCCGATTCCCCAGTCACTGTCCCCCGATTCCCCAGTCACTGCCCCCCCGATTTTCCAGTCACTGCCCCCCGATTCCCCAGTCACTGTCCCCCCGATTCCCCTGTCACTGTCCCCCCCGATTCCGCAGTCACTGTCCCCCCCGATTCACCTGTCACTGTCCCCCGATTCCCCAGTCACTGTCCCCCGATTCCCCAGTCACTGTCCCCCCCGATTCCCCAGTCACTGTCCCCCCCGATTCCCCTGTCACTGTCCCCCGATTCACCAGTCACTGTCCCCCCCGATTCCCCAGTCTCTGACCCCCCGATTCCCCAGTCACTGTCCCCCGAATCCCCAGTCACTGTCCCCCCCGATTCCCCTGTCACTGTCCCCCCCGATTCCCCTGTCACTGTCCCCCCCGATTCCCCAGTCACTGTCCCCCGAATCCCCTGTCACTGTCCCCCCCGATTCTGCAGTCACTGTCCCCCCGATTCCCCAGTCACTGTCCCCCCCGATTCCCCTGTCACTGTCCCCCCCGATTCCCCAGTCACTGTCCCCCGATTCCCCAGTCACTGTCCTCCCGAATCCCCAGTCACTGTCCCCCGATTCCCCAGTCACTGTCCCCCCCGATTCCCCAGTCACTGTCCCCCGATTCCCCAGTCACTGTCCCCCCCGAATCCCCAGTCACTGACCCCCGATTCCCCTGTCACTGTCCCCCCCAATTCCCCAGTCACTGTCCCCCCCGATTCCGCAGTCACTGTCCCCCCCGATTACCCTGTCACTGTCCCCCGATTCCCCAGTCACTGTCCCCCCCGATTCCCCAGTCACTGTCCCCCCCGATTCCCAGTCACTGTCCCCCCCGATTCCCCAGTCACTGTCCCCCCCGATTCCCCAGTCACTGTCCCCCCCGATTCCCCAGTCACTGTCCCCCCCGATTCCCCAGTCACTGTCCCCCGATTCCCCAGTCACTGTCCCACGATTCCCCAGTCACTGTCCCCCCCGATTCCCCAGTCACTGTCCCCCCCGATTCCGCAGTCACTGTCCCCCCCGATTCCCCAGTCACTGTCCCCCCCGAATCCCCAGTCACTGTCCCCCGATTCCCCAGTCACTGACCCCCAGATTCCCCAGTCACTGTCCCCCCCGATTCCCCAGTCACTGTCCCCCCCGATTCCCCTGTCACTGTCCCCCCCGAATCCCCAGTCACTGTCCCCCGATTCCCCAGTCACTGTCCCCCCCGATTCCCCAGTCACTGTCCCCCGATTCCCCAGTCACTGTCCCCCGATTCCCCAGTCACTGTCCCCCCGATTCCCCAGTCACTGTCCCCCCCGATTCCCCAGTCACTGTCCCCCCCGATTCCCCTGTCACTGTCCCCCCCGAATCCCCAGTCACTGTCCCCCGATTCCCCAGTCACTGTCCCCCCCGATTCCCCAGTCACTGTCCCCCGATTCCCCAGTCACTGACCCCCATTCCCCAGTCACTGTCCCCCCCGATTCCCCAGTCACTGTCCCCCCCGATTCCCCAGTCACTGTCCCCCGAATCCCCAGTCACTGTCACCCCCGATTCCCCTGTCACTGTCCCCCCCGATTCCCCTGTCACTGTCCCCCCCGATTCCCCAGTCACTGTCCCCCCCGATTCCCCTGTCACTGTCCCCCACGATTCCCCAGTCACTGTCCCCCGATTCCCCAGTCACTGTCCCCCCTGATTCCCCAGTCACTGTCCCCCGATTCCACAGTCACTGTCCCCCGATTCCCCTGTCACTGTCCCCCGATTCCCCAGTCACTGTCCCCCGATTCCCCAGTCACTGTCCCCCGATTCCCCAGTCACTGTCGCCCAATTCCCCAGTCACTGTCCCCCGATTCCCCTGTCACTGTCCCCCGATTCCCCAGTCACTGTCCCCCCTGATTCCCCAGTCACTGTCCCCCGATTCCCCAGTCACTGTCCCCCCCGATTCCCCAGTCACTGTCCCCCGATTCCCCAGTCACTGTCCCCCCCGATTCCCCTGTCACTGTCCCCCCCGATTCCCCAGTCACTGTCCCCCGATTCCCCAGTCACTGTCCCCCCCCGATTCCCCAGTCACTGTCCCCCGATTCCCCAGTCACTGTCCCCCCCGATTCCCCTGTCACTGTCCCCCGATTCCCCAGTCACTGTCCCCCCTGATTCCCCAGTCACTGTCCCCCCCGATTCCCCAGTCACTGTCCCCCGATTCCCCAGTCCCTGTCCCCCCCGATTCCCCAGTCACTGTCCCCCGATTCCCCAGTCACTGTCCCCCCCGATTCCCCAGTCACTGTCCCCCGATTCCCCAGTCACTGTCCCCCCTGATTCCCCAGTCACTGTCCCCCGATTCCACAGTCACTGTCCCCCGATTCCCCAGTCACTGTCCCCCGATTCCCCAGTCACTGTCCCACCCGATTCCCCAGTCACTGTCCCCTCCGATTCCCCTGTCACTGTCCCCCGATTCCCCAGTCACTGTCCCCCCGATTCCCCAGTCACTGTCCCCCGATTCCCCAGTCACTGTCCCCCGATTCCCCAGTCACTGTCCCCCGATTCCCCTGTCACTGTCCCCCGATTCCCCAGTCACTGTCCCCCCTGATTCCCCAGTCACTGACCCCCGATTCCCCAGTCACTGTCCCCCCCGATTCCCCAGTCACTGTCCCCCCCGATTCCCCAGTCACTGTCCCCCCCGATTCCCCTGTCACTGTCCCCCCCGATTCCCCAGTCAATGTACCCCGATTCCCCAGTCACTGTCCCCCCCGATTCCCCTGTCACTGTCCCCGGATTCCCCAGTCACTGTCCCCCGATTCCCCACACTGTCCCCCGATTCCCCTGTCACTGTCCCCCCCGATTCCCAAGTCACTGTCCTCCGATTCCCCAGTCACTGTCCCCCGATTCCCCTGTCACTGTCCCCCCTGATTCCCCAGTCACTGTCCCCCGATTCCCCAGTCACTGTCCCCCCCGATTCCCCAGTCACTGTCCCCCGATTCCCCAGTCACTGTCCCCCCTGATTCCACAGTCACTGTCCCCCCCGATTCCCCAGTCACTGTCCCCCCCGATTCCCCAGTCACTGTCCCCCGATTCCCCAGTCACTGTCCCCCCCGATTCCCCAGTCACTGTCCCCCCCGATTCCCCAGTCATTGTCCCCCCCGATTCCCCAGTCACTGTCCCCCGATTCCCCAGTCACTGTCCCCCCCGATTCCCCAGTCACTGTCCCCCGATTCCCCAGTCACTGTCCCCCGATTCCCCAGTCACTGTCCCCCCCGATTCCCCAGTCACTGTCCCCCCCGATTCCGCAGTCACTGTCCCCCCCGATTCCCCAGTCACTGTCCCCCCCGAATCCCCAGTCACTGTCCCCCGATTCCCCAGTCACTGTACCCCCGATTCCCCAGTCACTGTCCCCCCCGATTCCCCAGTCACTGTCCCCCCCGATTCCCCTGTCACTGTCCCCCCCGAATCCCCAGTCACTGTCCCCCGATTCCCCTGTCACTGTCCCCCCCGATTCCCCTGTCACTGTCCCCCCCGATTCCCCAGTCACTGTCCCCCCCGATTCCCCTGTCACTGTCCCCCCCGAATCCCCAGTCACTTTCCCCCGATTCCCCAGTCACTGTCCCCCCCGATTCCCCAGTCACTGTCCCCCGATTCGCCAGTCACTGTCCCCCGATTCCCCAGTCACTGTCCCCCCCGATTCCCCAGTCACTGTCCCCCCCGATTCCCCTGTCACTGTCCCCCCGATTCCCCAGTCACTGTCCCCCCCGATTCCCCTGTCACTGTCCCCCCCGATTCCCCAGTCACTGTCCCCCGATTCCCCAGTCACTGTCCCCCCTGATTCCCCAGTCACTGTCCCCCGATTCCACAGTCACTGTCCCCCGATTCCCATGTCACTGTCCCCCGATTCCCCAGTCACTGTCCCCCGATTCGCCAGTCACTGTCCCCCGATTCCCCAGTCACAGTCCCCCCCGATTCCCCAGTCACTGTCCACCCCGATTCCCCTGTCACTGTCCCCCCCGATTCCCCAGTCACTGTCCCCCCCGATTCCCCTGTCACTGTCCCCCCCGATTCCCCAGTCACTGTCCCCCGATTCCCCAGTCACTGTCCCCCCTGATTCCCCAGTCACTGTCCCCCGATTCCACAGTCACTGTCCCCCGATTCCCCTGTCACTGTCCCCCCCGATTCCCCAGTCACTGTCCCCCGATTCCCCAGTCACTGTCCCCCCCGATTCCCCAGTCACTGTCCCCCCCGATTCCCCTGTCACTGTCCCCCCCGATTCCCCAGTCACTGTCCCCCGATTCGCCAGTCACTGTCCCCCGATTCCCCAGTCACTGTCCCCCCCGATTCCCCAGTCACTGTCCCCCCCGATTCCCCTGTCACTGTCCCCCCCGATTCCCCAGTCAATGTACCCCGATTCCCCAGTCACTGTCCCCCCCGATTCCCCTGTCACTGTCCCCGGATTCCCCAGTCACTGTCCCCCGATTCCCCACACTGTCCCCCGATTCCCCTGTCACTGTCCCCCCCGATTCCCAAGTCACTGTCCCCCGATTCCCCAGTCACTGTCCCCCGATTCCCCTGTCACTGTCCCCCCTGATTCCCCAGTCACTGTCCCCCGATTCCCCAGTCACTGTCCCCCCCGATTCCCCAGTCACTGTCCCCCGATTCCCCAGTCACTGTCCCCCCTGATTCCACAGTCACTGTCCCCCCCGATTCCCCAGTCACTGTCCCCCCCGATTCCCCAGTCACTGTCCCCCGATTCCCCAGTCACTGTCCCCCCCGATTCCCCAGTCACTGTCCCCCCCGATTCCCCAGTCATTGTCCCCCCCGATTCCCCAGTCACTGTCCCCCGATTCCCCAGTCACTGTCCCCCCCGATTCCCCAGTCACTGTCCCCCGATTCCCCAGTCACTGTCCCCCGATTCCCCAGTCACTGTCCCCCCCGATTCCCCAGTCACTGTCCCCCCCGATTCCGCAGTCACTGTCCCCCCCGATTCCCCAGTCACTGTCCCCCCCGAATCCCCAGTCACTGTCCCCCGATTCCCCAGTCACTGTACCCCCGATTCCCCAGTCACTGTCCCCCCCGATTCCCCAGTCACTGTCCCCCCCGATTCCCCTGTCACTGTCCCCCCCGAATCCCCAGTCACTGTCCCCCGATTCCCCTGTCACTGTCCCCCCCGATTCCCCTGTCACTGTCCCCCCCGATTCCCCAGTCACTGTCCCCCCCGATTCCCCTGTCACTGTCCCCCCCGAATCCCCAGTCACTTTCCCCCGATTCCCCAGTCACTGTCCCCCCCGATTCCCCAGTCACTGTCCCCCGATTCGCCAGTCACTGTCCCCCGATTCCCCAGTCACTGTCCCCCCCGATTCCCCAGTCACTGTCCCCCCCGATTCCCCTGTCACTGTCCCCCCGATTCCCCAGTCACTGTCCCCCCCGATTCCCCTGTCACTGTCCCCCCCGATTCCCCAGTCACTGTCCCCCGATTCCCCAGTCACTGTCCCCCCTGATTCCCCAGTCACTGTCCCCCGATTCCACAGTCACTGTCCCCCGATTCCCCTGTCACTGTCCCCCGATTCCCCAGTCACTGTCCCCCGATTCGCCAGTCACTGTCCCCCGATTCCCCAGTCACAGTCCCCCCCGATTCCCCAGTCACTGTCCCCCCCGATTCCCCTGTCACTGTCCCCCCCGATTCCCCAGTCACTGTCCCCCCCGATTCCCCTGTCACTGTCCCCCCCGATTCCCCAGTCACTGTCCCCCGATTCCCCAGTCACTGTCCCCCCTGATTCCCCAGTCACTGTCCCCCGATTCCACAGTCACTGTCCCCCGATTCCCCTGTCACTGTCCCCCCCGATTCCCCAGTCACTGTCCCCCGATTCCCCAGTCACTGTCCCCCCCGATTCCCCAGTCACTGTCCCCCCCGATTCCCCTGTCACTGTCCCCCCCGATTCCCCTGTCACTGTCCCCCGATTCGCCAGTCACTGTCCCCCGATTCCCCAGTCACTGTCCCCCCCGATTCCCCAGTCACTGTCCCCCCCGATTCCCCTGTCACTGTCCCCCCCGATTCCCCAGTCACTGTCCCCCCCGATTCCCCTGTCACTGTCCCCCCCGATTCCCCAGTCACTGTCCCCCGATTCCCCAGTCACTGTCCCCCCTGATTCCCCAGTCACTGTCCCCCGATTCCACAGTCACTGTCCCCCGATTCCCCTGTCACTGTCCCCCGATTCCCCAGTCACTGTCCCCCGATTCCCCAGTCACTGTCCCCCGATTCCACAGTCACTGTCCCCCGATTCCCCAGTCACTGTCCCCCGATTCCCCAGTCACTGTCCCCCGATTCCCCTGTCACTGTCCCCCGATTCCCCAGTCACTGTCCCCCCTGATTCCCCAGTCACTGTCCCCCGATTCCCCAGTCACTGTCCCCCCCGATTCCCCAGTCACTGTCCCCCGATTCCCCAGTCACTGTCCCCCCCGATTCCCCTGTCACTGTCCCCCCGGATTCCCCAGTCACTGTCCCCCGATTCCCCAGTCACTGTCCCCTCCGATTCCCCAGTCACTGTCCCCCGATTCCCCAGTCACTATCCCCCCCGATTCCCCTGTCACTGTCCCCCGATTCCCCAGTCACTGTCCCCCCTGATTCCCCAGTCACTGTCCCCCCCGATTCCCCTGTCACTGTCCCCCGATTCCCCAGTCCCTGTCCCCCCCGATTCCCCAGTCACTGTCCCCCGATTCCCCAGTCACTGTCCCCCCCGATTCCCCAGTCACTGTCCCCCGATTCCCCAGTCACTGTCCCCCCCGATTCCACAGTCACTGTCCCCCCCGATTCCCCAGTCACTGTCCCCCCCGATTCCCCAGTCACTGTCCCCCGATTCCCCAGTCACTGTCCCCCCCGATTCCCCAGTCACTGTCCCCCCCGATTCCCCAGTCATTGTCCCCCCCGATTCCCCAGTCACTGTCCCCCGATTCCCCAGTCACTGTCCCCCCCGATTCCCCAGTCACTGTCCCCCGATTCCCCAGTCACTGTCCCCCCCGATTCCCCAGTCACTGTCCCCCCCGATTCCCCAGTCACTGTCCCCCCCGATTCCCCAGTCACTGTCCCCCCCGAATCCCCAGTCACTGTCCCCCGATTCCCCAGTCACTGTCCCCCCCGATTCCCCAGTCACTGTCCCCCCCGATTCCCCAGTCACTGTCCCCCCCGATTCCCCTGTCACTGTCCCCCCCGAATCCCCAGTCACTGTCCCCCGATTCCCCAGTCACTGTCCCCCCCGATTCCCCAGTCACTGTCCCCCGATTCCCCAGTCACTGTCCCCCGATTCCCCAGTCACTGTCCCCCCCGATTCCCCAGTCACTGTCCCCCCCGATTCCCCAGTCACTGTCCCCCGAATCCCCAGTCACTGTCCCCCCCGATTCCCCTGTCACTGTCCCCCCCGATTCCCCTGTCACTGTCCCCCCCGATTCCCCAGTCACTGTCCCCCCCGATTCCCCTGTCACTGTCCCCCGATTCCCCAGTCACTGTCCCCCCTGATTCCCCAGTCACTGTCCCCCGATTCCCCAGTCACTGTCACCCCTGATTCCCCAGTCACTGTCCCCCGATTCCCCTGTCACTGTCCCCCGATTCCCCAGTCACTGTCCCCCCCGATTCCCCAGTCACTGTCCCCCGATTCCCCAGTCACTGTCCCCCAATTCCCCAGTCACTGTCCCCCCCGATTCCCCAGTCACTGTCCCCCCCGATTCCCCTGTCACTGTCCCCCGATTCCCCTGTCACTGTCCCCCCCGATTCCCCAGTCATTGTCCCCCGATTCCCCAGTCACTGTCCCCCCCGATTCCCCTGTCACTGTCCCCCCCATTCCCCAGTCACTGTCCCCCGATTCCCCAGTCACTGTCCCCCCCGACTCCCCAGTCACTGTCCCCCCCGATTCCCCAGTCACTGTCCCCCGATTCCCCAGTCACTGCCCCCCCGATTTTCCAGTCACTGCCCCCCGATTCCCCAGTCACTGTCCCCCCGATTCCCCTGTCACTGTCCCCCCCGATTCCGCAGTCACTGTCCCCCCCGATTCCCCTGTCACTGTCCCCCGATTCCCCAGTCACTGTCCCCCGATTCCCCAGTCACTGTCCCCCCCGATTCCCCAGTCACTGTCCCCCCCGATTCCCCTGTCACTGTCCCCCGATTCCCCAGTCACTGTCCCCCCCGATTCCCCAGTCTCTGACCCCCCGATTCCCCAGTCACTGTCCCCCGAATCCCCAGTCACTGTCCCCCCCGATTCCCCTGTCACTGTCCCCCCCGATTCCCCTGTCACTGTCCCCCCCGATTCCCCAGTCACTGTCCCCCGAATCCCCTGTCACTGTCCCCCCCGATTCCGCAGTCACTGTCCCCCCGATTCCCCAGTCACTGTCCCCCCCGATTCCCCTGTCACTGTCCCCCCCGATTCCCCAGTCACTGTCCCCCGATTCCCCAGTCACTGTCCTCCCGAATCCCCAGTCACTGTCCCCCGATTCCCCAGTCACTGTCCCCCCCGATTCCCCAGTCACTGTCCCCCGATTCCCCAGTCACTGTCCCCCCCGAATCCCCAGTCACTGTCCCCCGATTCCCCTGTCACTGTCCCCCCCAATTCCCCAGTCACTGTCCCCCCCGATTCCGCAGTCACTGTCCCCCCCGATTACCCTGTCACTGTCCCCCGATTCCCCAGTCACTGTCCCCCCCGATTCCCCAGTCACTGTCCCCCCCGATTCCCCAGTCACTGTCCCCCCCGATTCCCCAGTCACTGTCCCCCCCGATTCCCCTGTCACTGTCCCCCGAATCCCCTGTCACTGTCCCCCCCGATTCCCCTGTCACTGTCCCCCGATTCCCCAGTCACTGTCCCCCCCGATTCCCCTGTCACTGTCCCCCCTGATTCCCCTGTCACTGTCCCCCCCGATTCCCCAGTCACTGTCCCCCCCGATTCCCCTGTCACTGTCCCCCCCGATTCCCCTGTCACTGTCCCCCCCGATTGCCCAGTCACTGTCCCCCCCGATTCCCCTGTCACTGTCCCCCGAATCCCCAGTCACTGTCCCCCCCGATTCCCCTGTCACTGTCCCCCCCGATTCCCCAGTCACTGTCCCCCCCGATTCCCCTGTCACTGTCCCCCCCGATTCCCCAGTCACTGTCCCCCCCGATTCCCCAGTCACTGTCCGCCGATTCCCCAGTCACTGTCCCCCGAATCCCCAGTCACTGTGGCCCCCGATTCCCCAGTCACTGTCCCCCCCGATTCCCCAGTCACTGTCCCCCGAATCCCCAGTCACTGTCCCCCCCGATTCCCCAGTCACTGTCCCCCCTGATTCCCCAGTCATTGTCCCCCCTGATTCCCCAGTCACTGTCCCCCGATTCCCCAGTCACTGTCCCCCGAATCCCCAGTCACTGTCCCCCCCGATTCCCCTGTCACTGTCCCCCCCCGATTCCCCTGTCACTGTCCCCCGATTCCCCTGTCACTGTCCCCCCTGATTCCCCAGTCATTGTCCCCCCTGATTCCCCAGTCATTGTCCCCCCCGATTCCCCTGTCACTGTTCCCCCCGATTCCCCAGTCACTGTCCCCCCCGATTCCCCAGTCACTGTCCCCCGATTCCCCAGTCACTGTCCCCCCCGATTCCCCAGTCACTGTCCCCCGATTCCCCAGTCACTGTCCCCCGATTCCCCAGTCACTGTCCCCCCTGATTCCCCAGTCACTGTCCCCCCTGATTCCCCAGTCATTGTCCCCCCCGATTCCCCAGTCACTGTCCCCCGATTCCCCAGTCACTGTCCCCCGAATCCCCAGTCATTGTCCCCCCCGATTCCCCAGTCACTGTCCCCCGATTCCCCAGTCACTGTCCCCCGATTCCCCTGTCACTGTCCCCCGATTCCCCAGTCACTGTGCCCCCTGACTCCCCAGTCACTGTCCCCCGATTCCCCTGTCACTGTCCCCCGATTCCCCTGTCACTGTCCCCCCTGATTCCCCAGTCATTGTCCCCCCTGATTCCCCAGTCATTGTCCCCCCCGATTCCCCTGTCACTGTTCCCCCCGATTCCCCAGTCACTGTCCCCCCCGATTCCCCAGTCACTGTCCCCCGATTCTCCAGTCACTGTCCCCCCCGATTCCCCAGTCACTGTCCCCCGATTCCCCAGTCACTGTCCCCCGATTCCCCAGTCACTGTCCCCCCTGATTCACCAGTCACTGTCCCCGATTCCCCAGTCATTGTCCCCCCCGATTCCCCAGTCACTGTGCCCCGATTCCCCTGTCACTGTCCCCCGAATCCCCAGTCATTGTCCCCCCCGATTCCCCAGTCACTGTCCCCCGATTCCCCAGTCACTGTCCCCCGATTCCCCTGTCACTGTCCCCCGATTCCCCAGTCACTGTGCCCCCTGATTCCCCAGTCACTGTCCCCCGATTCCCCAGTCACTGTCCCCCCCGATTCCCCAGTCACTGTCCCCCGATTCCCCAGTCACTGTCCCCCCCGATTCCCCAGTCACTGTCCCCCGATTCCCCAGTCACTGTCCCCCCCGATTCCCCAGTCACTGTCCCCCGATTCCCCAGTCACTGTCCCCCCCGATTCCCCAGTCACTGTCCCCCCAGATTCCCCAGTCATTGTCCCCCCCGATTCCCCAGTCCCTGTCCCCCGATTCCCCAGTCACTGTCCCCCCCGATTCCCCTGTCACTGTCCCCCGAATCCCCAGTCACTGTCCCCCCCGATTCCCCTGTCACTGTCCCCCGAATCCCCAGTCACTGTCCCCCGATTCCCCAGTCACTGTCCCCCCCGATTCCCCAGTCACTGTCCCCCCCGATTCCCCAGTCACTGTCCCCCCGATTCCCCTGTCACTGTCCCCCCCGAATCCCCAGTCACTGTCCCCCGATTCCCCTGTCACTGTCCCCCCCGATTCCCCAGTCACTGTCCCCCGATTCCCCAGTCACTGTCCCCCCCGATTCCCCAGTCACTGTCCCCTGATTCCCCAGTCACTGTCCCCCCCGATTCCCCAGTCACTGTCCCCCCCGATTCCGCAGTCACTGTCCCCCCCGATTCCCCTGTCACTGTCCCCCGATTCCCCAGTCACTGTCCCCCGATTCCCCAGTCACTGTCCCCCCCCGATTCCCCAGTCACTGTCCCCCCCGATTCCCCAGTCACTGTCCCCCGAATCCCCAGTCACTGTCCCCCCCGATTCCCCTGTCACTGTCCCCCCCGATTCCCCTGTCACTGTCCCCCCCGATTCCCCAGTCACTGTCCCCCGAATCCCCAGTCACTGTCCCCCCCGATTCCCCTGTCACTGTCCCCCCCGATTCCCCTGTCACTGTCCCCCGATTCCCCAGTCACTGTCCCCCCTGATTCCCCAGTCACTGTCCCCCGATTCCCCAGTCACTGTCCCCCGATTCCCCTGTCACTGTCCCCCGATTCCCCAGTCACTGTCCCCCCTGATTCCCCAGTCACTGTCCCCCGATTCCCCAGTCACTGTCCCCCCCGATTCCCCAGTCACTGTCCCCCGATTCCCCAGTCACTGTCCCCCGATTCCCCTGTCACTGTCCCCCGATTCCCCAGTCACTGTCCCCCCTGATTCCCCAGTCACTGTCCCCCGATTCCCCAGTCACTGTCCCCCCCGATTCCCCAGTCACTGTCCCCCCCGATTCCCCAGTCACTGTCCCCCCCGATTCCCCAGTCACTGTCCCCCGATTCCACAGTCACTGTCCCCCGATTCTCCAGTCACTGTCCCCCGATTCCCCTGTCACTGTCCCCCGATTCCCCAGTCACTGTCCCCCCTGATTCCCCAGTCACTGTCCCCCGATTCCCCAGTCACTGTCCCCCCCGATTCCCCAGTCACTGTCCCCCGATTCCCCAGTCACTGTCCCCCCCGATTCCCCAGTCACTGTCCCCCGATTCCCCAGTCACTGTCCCCCCGATTCCCCAGTCACTGTCCCCCGATTCCCCAGTCACTGTCCCCCCCGATTCCCCAGACAATGTCCCCCCCGATTCCCCAGTCATTGTCCCCCCCGATTCCCCAGTCACTGTCCCCCGATTCCCCAGTCACTGTCCCCCGAATCCCCAGTCACTGTCCCCCCCGATTCCCCTGTCACTGTCCCCCCCGATTCCCCAGTCACTGTCCCCCCCGATTCCCCTGTCACTGTCCCCCCCGATTCCCCAGTCACTGTCCCCCCCGATTCCCCAGTCACTGTCCCCCGATTCCCCAGTCACTGTCCCCCGAATCCCCAGTCACTGTCCCCCCCGATTCCCCAGTCACTGTCCCCCCTGATTCCCCAGTCACTGTCCCCCGAATCCCCAGTCACTGTCCCCCCCGATTCCCCAGTCACTGTCCCCCCTGATTCCCCAGTCATTGTCCCTCCTGATTCCCCAGTCACTGTCCCCCGATTCCCCAGTCACTGTCCCCCGAATCCCCAGTCACTGTCCCCCCCGATTCCCCTGTCACTGTCCCCCCCCGATTCCCCTGTCACTGTCCCCCGATTCCCCTGTCACTGTCCCCCCTGATTCCCCAGTCATTGTCCCCCCTGATTCCCCAGTCATTGTCCCCCCCGATTCCCCTGTCACTGTTCCCCCCGATTCCCCAGTCACTGTCCCCCCCGATTCCCCAGTCACTGTCCCCCGATTCCCCAGTCACTGTCCCCCCCGATTCCCCAGTCACTGTCCCCCGATTCCCCAGTCACTGTCCCCCGATTCCCCAGTCACTGTCCCCCCTGATTCCCCAGTCACTGTCCCCCCTGATTCCCCAGTCATTGTCCCCCCCGATTCCCCAGTCACTGTCCCCCGATTCCCCAGTCACTGTCCCCCGAATCCCCAGTCATTGTCCCCCCCGATTCCCCAGTCACTGTCCCCCGATTCCCCAGTCACTGTCCCCCGATTCCCCTGTCACTGTCCCCCGATTCCCCAATCACTGTGCCCCCTGATTCCCCAGTCACTGTCCCCCGATTCCCCAGTCACTGTCCCCCCCGATTCCCCAGTCACTGTCCCCCGATTCCCCAGTCACTGTCCCCCCCGATTCCCCAGTCACTGTCCCCCGATTCCCCAGTCACTGTCCCCCCCGATTCCCCAGTCACTGTCCCCCGATTCCCCAGTCACTGTCCCCCCCGATTCCCCAGTCACTGTCCCCCCCGATTCCCCAGTCATTGTCCCCCCCGATTCCCCAGTCCCTGTCCCCCGATTCCCCAGTCACTGTCCCCCCCGATTCCCCTGTCACTGTCCCCCGATTCCCCAGTCACTGTCCCCCCTGATTCCCCAGTCATTGTCCCCCCCGATTCCCCAGTCACTGTCCCCCGATTCCCCAGTCACTGTCCCCCGAATCCCCAGTCATTGTCCCCCCCGATTCCCCAGTCACTGTCCCCCGATTCCCCAGTCACTGTCCCCCGATTCCCCTGTCACTGTCCCCCGATTCCCCAGTCACTGTGCCCCCTGATTCCCCAGTCACTGTCCCCCGATTCCCCAGTCACTGTCCCCCCCGATTCCCCAGTCACTGTCCCCCGATTCCCCAGTCACTGTCCCCCCCGATTCCCCAGTCACTGTCCCCCGATTCCCCAGTCACTGTCCCCCCCGATTCCCCAGTCACTGTCCCCCGATTCCCCAGTCACTGTCCCCCCGATTCCCCAGTCACTGTCCCCCCCGATTCCCCAGTCATTGTCCCCCCCGATTCCCCAGTCCCTGTCCCCCGATTCCCCAGTCACTGTCCCCCCCGATTCCCCTGTCACTGTCCCCCGAATCCCCAGTCACTGTCCCCCCCGATTCCCCTGTCACTGTCCCCCGAATCCCCAGTCACTGTCCCCCCCGATTCCCCAGTCACTGTCCCCCCTGATTCCCCAGTCATTGTCCCTCCTGATTCCCCAGTCACTGTCCCCCGATTCCCCAGTCACTGTCCCCCGAATCCCCAGTCACTGTCCCCCCCGATTCCCCTGTCACTGTCCCCCCCCGATTCCCCTGTCACTGTCCCCCGATTCCCCTGTCACTGTCCCCCCTGATTCCCCAGTCATTGTCCCCCCTGATTCCCCAGTCATTGTCCCCCCCGATTCCCCTGTCACTGTTCCCCCCGATTCCCCAGTCACTGTCCCCCCCGATTCCCCAGTCACTGTCCCCCGATTCCCCAGTCACTGTCCCCCCCGATTCCCCAGTCACTGTCCCCCGATTCCCCAGTCACTGTCCCCCGAATCCCCAGTCATTGTCCCCCCCGATTCCCCAGTCACTGTCCCCCGATTCCCCAGTCACTGTCCCCCGATTCCCCTGTCACTGTCCCCCGATTCCCCAGTCACTGTGCCCCCTGATTCCCCAGTCACTGTCCCCCGATTCCCCAGTCACTGTCCCCCCCGATTCCCCAGTCACTGTCCCCCGATTCCCCAGTCACTGTCCCCCCCGATTCCCCAGTCACTGTCCCCCGATTCCCCAGTCACTGTCCCCCCCGATTCCCCAGTCACTGTCCCCCGATTCCCCAGTCACTGTCCCCCCCGATTCCCCAGTCACTGTCCCCCCCGATTCCCCAGTCATTGTCCCCCCCGATTCCCCAGTCCCTGTCCCCCGATTCCCCAGTCACTGTCCCCCCCGATTCCCCTGTCACTGTCCCCCGAATCCCCAGTCACTGTCCCCCCCGATTCCCCTGTCACTGTCCCCCGAATCCCCAGTCACTGTCCCCCGATTCCCCAGTCACTGTCCCCCCCGATTCCCCAGTCACTGTCCCCCCCGATTCCCCAGTCACTGTCCCCCCCGATTCCCCTGTCACTGTCCCCCCCGAATCCCCAGTCACTGTCCCCCGATTCCCCATTCACTGTCCCCCCCGATTCCCCAGTCACTGTCCCCCGATTCCCCAGTCACTGTCCCCCCCGATTCCCCAGTCACTGTCCCCTGATTCCCCAGTCACTGTCCCCCGCGATTCCCCAGTCACTGTCCCCCCCGATTCCGCAGTCAGTGTCCCCCCCGATTCCCCTGTCACTGTCCCCCGATTCCCCAGTCACTGTCCCCCGATTCCCCAGTCACTGTCCCCCCCCGATTCCCCAGTCACTGTCCCCCCCGATTCCCCAGTCACTGTCCCCCGAATCCCCAGTCACTGTCCCCCCCGATTCCCCTGTCACTGTCCCCCCCGATTCCCCTGTCACTGTCCCCCCCGATTCCCCAGTCACTGTCCCCCGAATCCCCAGTCACTGTCCCCCCCGATTCCCCTGTCACTGTCCCCCCCGATTCCCCTGTCACTGTCCCCCGATTCCCCAGTCACTGTCCCCCCTGATTCCCCAGTCACTGTCCCCCGATTCCCCAGTCATTGTCCCCCCCGATTCCCCAGTCACTGTCCCCCGATTCCCCAGTCACTGTCCCCCGATTCCCCTGTCACTGTCCCCCGATTCCCCAGTCACTGTCCCCCCTGATTCCCCAGTCACTGTCCCCCGATTCCCCAGTCACTGTCCCCCCCGATTCCCCAGTCACTGTCCCCCCCGATTCCCCAGTCACTGTCCCCCCCGATTCCCCAGTCACTGTCCCCCGATTCCACAGTCACTGTCCCCCGATTCCCCAGTTACTGTCCCCCGATTCCCCTGTCACTGTCCCCCGATTCCCCAGTCACTGTCCCCCCTGATTCCCCAGTCACTGTCCCCCGATTCCCCAGTCACTGTCCCCCCCGATTCCCCAGTCACTGTCCCCCGATTCCCCAGTCACTGTCCCCCCCGATTCCCCAGTCACTGTCCCCCGATTCCCCAGTCACTGTCCCCCCCGTATCCCAGTCACTGTCCCCCGATTCCCCAGTCACTGTCCCCCCCGATTCCCCAGTCACTGTCCCCCCCGATTCCCCAGTCATTGTCCCCCCCGATTCCCCAGTCACTGTCCCCCGATTCCCCAGTCACTGTCCCCCCCGATTCCCCTGTCACTGTCCCCCGAATCCCCAGTCACTGTCCCCCCCGATTCCCCTGTCACTGTCCCCCGAATCCCCAGTCACTGTCCCCCCGATTCCCCAGTCACTGTCCCCCCCGATTCCCCTGTCACTGTCCCCCCCGATTCCCCAGTCACTGTCCCCCCCGATTCCCCAGTCACTGTCCCCCGATTCCCCAGTCACTGTCCCCCCCGATTCCCCAGTCACTGTCCCCCCCGATTCCCCAGTCACTGTCCCCCCCGATTTCCCTGTCACTGTCCCCCGATTCCCCAGTCACTGTCCCCCCTGATTCCCCAGTCACTGTCCCCCGATTCCCCAGTCACTGTCCCCCCCGATTCCCCAGTCACTGTCACCCCCGATTCCCCAGTCACTGTCCCCCCCGATTCCCCAGTCACTGTCCCCCCGATTCCCCTGTCACTGTCCCCCCCGATTCCCCAGTCACTGTCCCCCCCGATTCCCCAGTCACTGTCCCCCCGGATTCCCCTGTCACTGTCCCCCCCGATTCCCCAGTCACTGTCCCCCCCGATTCCCCAGTCACTGTCCCCCCCGATTCCCCAGTCACTGTCCCCCCCGATTCCCCAGTCACTGTCCCCCCCGATTCCACAATCACTGTCCCCCCTGATTCCCCAGTCACTGTCCCCCCCGATACCCCAGTCACTGTCCCCCGATTCCCCAGTCACTGTCCCCCCCGATTCCCCAGTCACTGTCCCCCCGATTCCCCAGTCACTGTCCCCCCCGATTCCCCAGTCACTGTCCCCCCCGATTCCACAGTCACTGTCCCCCCTGATTCCCCAGTCACTGTCCCCCCCGATACCCCAGTCACTGTCCCCCGATTCCCCAGTCACTGTCCCCCCCGATTCCCCAGTCACTGTCCCCCCCGATTCCCCTGTCACTGTCCCCCCCGATTCCCCTGTCACTGTCCCCCCCGATTCCCCAGTCACTGTCCCCCGATTCCCCAGTCGCTGTCCCCCGATTCCCCAGTCACTGTCCCCCCCGATTCCCCTGTCACTGTCCCCCGATTCCCCAGTCACTGTCCCCCCGATTCCCCAGTCACTGTCCCCCGATTCCCCAGTCACTGTCCCCCGATTCCACAGTCCCTGTCCCCCCCGATTCCCCAGTCACTGTCCCCCGATTCCCCAGTCACTGTCCCCCGATTCCCCAGTCACTGTCCCCGATTCCACAGTCACTGTCCCCCGATTCCCCAGTCACTGTCCCCCGATTCCCCAGTCACTGTCCCCCGATTCCCCAGTCACTGTCCCACCCGATTCCCCAGTCACTGACCCCTCCGATTCCCCTGTCACTGTCCCCCGATTCCCTAGTCACTGTCCCCCGATTCCCCAGTCACTGTCCCCCGATTCCCCTGTCACTGTCCCCCGATTCCCCAGTCACTGTCCCCCCTGATTCCCCAGTCACTGACCCCCGATTCCCCAGTCACTGTCCCCCCCGATTCCCCAGTCACTGTCCCCCCCGATTCCCCAGTCACTGTCCCCCCCGATTCCCCAGTCACTGTCCCCCCCGATTCCCCTGTCACTGTCCCCCCCGATTCCCCAGTCACTGTACCCCGATTCCCCAGTCACTGTCCCCCCCGATTCCCCTGTCACTGTCCCCCGATTCCCCAGTCACTGTCCCCCGATTCCCCTGTCACTGTCCCCCCCGATTCCCAAGTCACTGTCCCCCGATTCCCCAGTCACTGTCCCCCGATTCCCCAGTCACTGTCCCCCGATTCCCCTGTCACTGTCCCCCGATTCCCCAGTCACTGTCCCCCCTGATTCTCCAGTCACTGTCCCCCGATTCCCCAGTCACTGTCCCCCCCGATTCCCCAGTCACTGTCCCCCGATTCCCCAGTCACTGTCCCCCCCGATTCCACAGTTACTGTCCCCCCCGATTCCCCAGTCACTGTCCCCCCCGATTCCCCAGTCACTGTCCCCCGATTCGCCAGTCACTGTCCCCCCCGATTCCCCAGTCACTGTCCCCCCCGATTCCCCAGTCATTGTCCCCCCCGATTCCCCAGTCACTGTCCCCCGATTCCCCAGTCACTGTCCCCCCCGATTCCCCAGTCACTGTCCCCCGATTCCCCAGTCACTGTCCCCCGATTCCCCAGTCACTGTCCCCCCCGATTCCGCAGTCACTGTCCCCCCCGATTCCCCAGTCACTGTCCCCCCCGATTCCCCAGTCACTGTCCCCCCCGATTCCCCAGTCACTGTCCCCCGATTCCCCAGTCACTGTCCCCCCCGATTCCCCAGTCACTGTCCCCCCCGATTCCCCAGTCACTGTCCCCCGAATCCCCAGTCACTGTCCCCCCCGATTCCCGTCACTGTCCCCCCCGATTCCCCTGTCACTGTCCCCCCCGATTCCCCAGTCACTGTCCCCCCCGATTCCCCTGTCACTGTCCCCCTCGATTCCCCAGTCACTGTCCCCCGATTCCCCAGTCACTGTCCCCCCTGATTCCCCAGTCACTGTCCCCCGATTCCCCTGTCACTGTCCCCCGATTCCCCTGTCACTGTCCCCCGATTCCCCAGTCACTGTCCCCCCTGATTCCCCAGTCACTGTCCCCCGATTCCCCTGTCACTGTCCCCCGATTCCCCAGTCACTGTCCCCCCCGATTCCCCAGTCACTGTCCCCCGATTCCCCAGTCACTGTCCCCCAATTCCCCAGTCACTGTCCCCCCCGATTCCCCAGTCACTGTCCCCCCCGATTCCCCTGTCACTGTCCCCCGATTCCCCTGTCACTGTCCCCCCCGATTCCCCAGTCACTGTCCCCCGATTCCCCAGTCACTGTCCCCCCCGATTCCCCTGTCACTGTCCCCCCCGATTCCCCAGTCACTGTCCCCCGATTCCCCAGTCACTGTCCCCCCCGACTCCCCAGTCACTGTCCCCCCCGATTCCCCAGTCACTGTCCCCCGATTCCCCAGTCACTGTCCCCCCCGATTCCCCAGTCACTGCCCCCCGATTCCCCAGTCACTGTCCCCCCCGATTCCCCTGTCACTGTCCCCCCCGATTCCCCAGTCACTGTCCCCCGATACCCCAGTCACTGTCCCCCCCGAATCCCCAGTCACAGTCCCCCGATTCCCCAGTCACTGTCCCCCCCGATTCCCCAGTCACTGTCCCCCGATTCCCCAGTCACTGTCCCCCCCGATTCCCCAGTCACTGTCCCCCCCGATTCCGCAGTCACTGTCCCCCCCGATTCCCCTGTCACTGTCCCCCGATTCCCCAGTCACTGTCCCCCGATTCCCCAGTCACTGTCCCCCCCGATTCCCCAGTCACTGTCCCCCCCGATTCCCCTGTCACTGTCCCCCGATTCCCCAGTCACTGTCCCCCCCGATTCCCCAGTCACTGTCCCCCCCGATTCCCCAGTCACTGTCCCCCGAAACCCCAGTCACTGTCCCCCCCGATTCCCCTGTCACTGTCCCCCCCGATTCCCCTGTCACTGTCCCCCCCGATTCCCCAGTCACTGTCCCCCGAATCCCCTGTCACTGTCCCCCCCGATTCCCCTGTCACTGTCCCCCCCGATACCCCAGTCACTGTCCCCCCCGATTCCCCTGTCACTGTCCCCCCCAATTCCCCAGGCACTGTCCCCCGATTCCCCAGTCACTGTCCCCCCCGAATCCCCAGTCACTGTCCCCCGATTCCCCAGTCACTGTCCCCCCCGATTCCCCAGTCACTGTCCCCCGATTCCCCAGTCACTGTCCCCCCCGAATCCCCAGTCACTGTCCCCCGATTCCCCAGTCACTGTCCCCCCCAATTCCCCAGTCACTGTCCCCCCCGATTCCGCAGTCACTGTCCCCCCCGATTACCCTGTCACTGTCCCCCGATTCCCCAGTCACTGTCCCCCCTGATTCCCCAGTCACTGTCCCCCCCGATTCCCCAGTCACTGTCCCCCCCGATTCCCCAGTCACTGTCCCCCCCGATTCCCCAGTCACTGTCCCCCCCGATTCCCCTGTCACTGTCCCCCGAATCCCCTGTCACTGTCCCCCCCGATTCCCCTGTCACTGTCCCCCGATTCCCCAGTCACTGTCCCCCCCGATTCCCCTGTCACTGTCCCCCCTGATTCCCCTGTCACTGTCCCCCCCGATTCCCCAGTCACTGTCCCCCCCGATTCCCCTGTCACTGTCCCCCCCGATTCCCCAGTCACTGTCCCCCCCGATTCCCCTGTCACTGTCCCCCGAATCCCCAGTCACTGTCCCCCCCGATTCCCCTGTCACTGTCCCCCCCGATTCCCCAGTCACTGTCCCCCGAATCCCCAGTCACTGTCCCCCCCGATTCCCCTGTCACTGTCCCCCCCGATTCCCCAGTCACTGTCCCCCCCGATTCCCCAGTCACTGTCCCCCGAATCCCCAGTCACTGTCCCCCCCGATTCCCCAGTCACTGTCCCCCCCGATTCCCCAGTCACTGTCCCCCGAATCCCCAGTCACTGTCCCCCCCCGATTCCCCAGTCACTGTCCCCCCTGATTCCCCAGTCATTGTCCCCCCTGATTCCCCATTCACTGTCCCCCGATTCCCCAGTCACTGTCCCCCGAATCCCAAGTCACTGTCCCCCCCGATTCCCCTGTCACTGTCCCCCCCGATTCCTCAGTCACTGTCCCCCGATTCCCCTGTCACTGTCCCCCCTGATTCCCCAGTCATTGTCCCCCCTGATTCCCCAGTCATTGTCCCCCCCGATTCCCCTGTCACTGTTCCCCCCGATTCCCCAGTCACTGTCCCCCCCGATTCCCCAGTCACTGTCCCACGATTCCCCAGTCACTGTCCCCCCCGATTCCCCAGTCACTGTCCCCCGATTCCCCAGTCACTGTCCCCCGATTCCCCAGTCACTGTCCCCCCTGATTCGCCAGTGACTGTCCCCCCTGATTCCCCAGTCATTGTCCCCCCCGATTCCCCAGTCACTGTCCCCCGATTCCCCAGTCACTGTCCCCCGAATCCCCAGTCATTGTCCCCCCCGATTCCCCAGTCACTGTCCCCCGATTCCCCAGTCACTGTCCCCCGAATCCCCAGTCACTGTCCCCCCCGAATCCCCAGTCACTGTCCCCCCCGATTCCCCTGTCACTGTCCCCCGATTCCCCTGTCACTGTCCCCCCTGATTCCCCAGTCACTGTCCCCCGATTCCCCAGTCACTGTCCCCCCCGATTCCCCAGTCACTGTCCCCCGATTCCCCAGTCACTGTCCCCCCCGAATCCCCAGTCACTGTCCCCCCCGAATCCCCAGTCACTGTCCCCCGATTCCCCAGTCACTGTCCCCCCCGATTCCCCAGTCACTGTCCCCCGATTCCCCAGTCACTGTCCCCCCCGATTCCCCAGTCACTGTCCCCTGATTCCCCAGTCACTGTCCCCCCCGATTCCCCAGTCACTGTCCCTCCGATTCCGCAGTCACTGTCACCCCCGATTCCCCTGTCACTGTCCCCCGATTCCCCAGTCACTGTCCCCCGATTCCCCAGTCACTGTCCCCCCCCCGATTCCCCAGTCACTGTCCCCCCCGATTCCCCAGTCACTGTCCCCCGAATCCCCAGTCACTGTCCCCCCCGATTCCCCTGTCACTGTCCCCCCCGATTCCCCTGTCACTGTCACCCCCGATTCCCCAGTCACTGTCCCCCGAATCCCCAGTCACTGTCCCCCCCGATTCCCCTGTCACTGTCCCCCCCGATTCCCCTGTCACTGTCCCCCGATTCCCCAGTCACTGTCCCCCCTGATTCCCCAGTCACTGTCCCCCGATTCCCCAGTCACTGTCCCCCCCGATTCCCCAGTCACTGTCCCCCGATTCCCCACTCACTGTCCCCCGATTCCCCTGTCACTGTCCCCCGATTCCCCAGACACTGTCCCCCCTGATTCCCCAGTCACTGTCCCCCGATACCCCAGTCACTGTCCCCCCCGATTCCCCAGTCACTGTCCCCCCCGATTCCCCAGTCACTGTCCCCCCCGATTCCCCAGTCACTGTCCCCCGATTCCACAGTCACTGTCCCCCGATTCCCCAGTCACTGTCCCCCGATTCCCCTGTCACTGTCCCCCGATTCCCCAGTCACTGTCCCCCCTGATTCCCCAGTCACTGTCCCCCGATTCCCCAGTCACTGTCCCCCCCGATTCCCCAGTCACTGTCCCCCGATTCCCCAGTCACTGACCCTCCGATTCCCCAGTCACTGTCCCCCGATTCCCCAGTCACTGTCCCCCCCGATTCCCCAGTCACTGTCCCCCGATTCCCCAGTCACTGTCCCCCCCGATTCCCCAGTCACTGTCCCCCGCTATTCCCCAGTCATTGTCCCCCCCGATTCCCCAGTCACTGTCCCCCGATTCCCCAGTCACTGTCCCCCCCGATTCCCCTGTCACTGTCCCCCGAATCCCCAGTCACTGTCCCCCCCGATTCCCCTGTCACTGTCCCCCGAATCCCCAGTCACTGTCCCCCCCGATTCCCCAGTCACTGTCCCCCCCGATTCCCCTGTCACTGTCCCCCCCGATTCCCCAGTCACTTTCCCCCCCGATTCCCCAGTCACTGTCCCCCGAATCCCCAGTCACTGTCCCCCCCGATTCCCCAGTCACTGTCCCCCCCGATTCCCCAGTCACTGTCCCCCGAATCCCCAGTCACTGTCCCCCCCCGATTCCCCAGTCACTGTCCCCCCTGATTCCCCAGTCATTGTCCCCCCTGATTCCCCAGTCACTGTCCCCCGATTCCCCAGTCACTGTCCCCCGAATCCCAAGTCACTGTCCCCCCCGATTCCCCTGTCACTGTCCCCCCCGATTCCCCTGTCACTGTCCCCCGATTCCCCTGTCACTGTCCCCCCTGATTCCCCAGTCATTGTCCCCCCTCATTCCCCAGTCATTGTCCCCCCCGATTCCCCTGTCACTGTTCCCCCCGATTCCCCAGTCACTGTCCCCCCCGATTCCCCAGTCACTGTCCCACGATTCCCCAGTCACTGTCCCCCCGATTCCCCAGTCACTGTCCCCCGATTCCCCAGTCACTGTCCCCCGATTCCCCAGTCACTGTCCCCCCTGATTCCCCAGTCACTGTCCCCCCTGATTCCCCAGTCATTGTCCCCCCCGATTCCCCAGTCACTGTCCCCCGATTCCCCAGTCACTGTCCCCCGAATCCCCAGTCATTGTCCCCCCCGATTCCCCAGTCACTGTCCCCCGATTCCCCAGTCACTGTCCCCCGAATCCCCAGTCACTGTACCCCCCGAATCCCGAGTCACTGTCCCCCCCGATTCCCCTGTCACTGTCCCCCGATTCCCCTGTCACTGTCCCCCCTGATTCCCCAGTCACTGTCCCCCGATTCCCCAGTCACTGTCCCCCCCGATTCCCCAGTCACTGTCCCCCGATTCCCCAGTCACTGTCCCCCCCGAATCCCCAGTCACTGTCCCCCCCGAATCCCCAGTCACTGTCCCCCGATTCCCCAGTCACTGTCCCCCCCGATTCCCCAGTCACTGTCCCCCGATTCCCCAGTCACTGTCCCCCCCGATTCCCCAGTCACTGTCCCCTGATTCCCCAGTCACTGTCCCCCCCGATTCCCCAGTCACTGTCCCTCCGATTCCGCAGTCACTGTCCCCCCCGATTCCCCTGTCACTGTCCCCCGATTCCCCAGTCACTGTCCCCCGATTCCCCAGTCACTGTCCCCCCCCCGATTCCCCAGTCACTGTCCCCCCCGATTCCCCAGTCACTGTCCCCCGAATCCCCAGTCACTGTCCCCCCCGATTCCCCTGTCACTGTCCCCCCCGATTCCCCTGTCACTGTCCCCCCCGATTCCCCAGTCACTGTCCCCCGAATCCCCAGTCACTGTCCCCCCCGATTCCCCTGTCACTGTCCCCCCCGATTCCCCTGTCACTGTCCCCCGATTCCCCAGTCACTGTCCCCCCTGATTCCCCAGTCACTGTCCCCCGATTCCCCAGTCACTGTCCCCCCCGATTCCCCAGTCACTGTCCCCCGATTCCCCAGTCACTGTCCCCCGATTCCCCTGTCACTGTCCCCCGATTCCCCAGTCACTGTCCCCCCTGATTCCCCAGTCACTGTCCCCCGATTCCCCAGTCACTGTCCCCCCCGATTCCCCAGTCACTGTCCCCCCCGATTCCCCAGTCACTGTCCCCCCCGATTCCCCAGTCACTGTCCCCCGATTCCACAGTCACTGTCCCCCGATTCCCCAGTCACTGTCCCCCGATTCCCCTGTCACTGTCCCCCGATTCCCCAGTCACTGTCCCCCCTGATTCCCCAGTCACTGTCCCCCGATTCCCCAGTCACTGTCCCCCCCGATTCCACAGTCACTGTCCCCCGATTCCCCAGTCACTGACCCTCCGATTCCCCAGTCACTGTCCCCCGATTCCCCAGTCACTGTCCCCCCCGATTCCCCAGTCACTGTCCCCCGATTCCCCAGTCAATGTCCCCCCCGATTCCCCAGTCTCTGTCCCCCGCGATTCCCCAGTCATTGTCCCCCCCGATTCCCCAGTCACTGTCCCCCGATTCCCCAGTCACTGTCCCCCCCGATTCCCCTGTCACTGTCCCCCGAATCCCCAGTCACTGTCCCCCCCGATTCCCCTGTCACTGTCCCCCGAATCCCCAGTCACTGTCCCCCCCGATTCCCCAGTCAATGTCCCCCCCGATTCCCCTGTCACTGTCCCCCCCGATTCCCCAGTCACTGTCCCCCGATTCCGCAGTCACTGTCCCCCCCGATTCCCCAGTCACTGTCCCCCCCGATTCCCCAGTCACTGTCCCCCCCGATTCCCCAGTCACTGTCCCCCCCGATTTCCCTGTCACTGTCCCCCGATTGCCCAGTCACTGTCCCCCCTGATTCCCCAGTCACTGTCCCCCGATTCCCCAGTCACTGTCCCCCCCGATTCCCCAGTCACTGTCCCCCCCGATTCCCCAGTCACTGTCCCCCCCGATTCCCCAGTCACTGTCCCCCCCGATTCCCCTGTCACTGTCCCCCCCGATTCCCCAGTCACTGTCCCCCCCGATTCCCCAGTCACTGTCCCCCCGGATTCCCCTGTCACTGTCCCCCCCGATTCCCCAGTCACTGTCCCCCCCGATTCCCCAGTCACTGTCCCCCCCGATTCCCCAGTCACTGTCCCCCCCGATTCCCCAGTCACTGTCCCCCCCGATTCCACAGTCACTGTCCCCCCTGATTCCCCAGTCACTGTCCCCCCCGATACCCCAGTCACTGTCCCCCGATTCCCCAGTCACTGTCCCCCCCGATTCCCCAGTCACTGTCCCACCCGATTCCCCAGTCACTGTCCCCCCCGATTCCCCTGTCACTGTCCCCCCCGATTCCCCAGTCACTGTCCCCCGATTCCCCAGTCACTGTCCCCCCCGACTCCCCAGTCACTGTCCCCCCCGATTCCCCAGTCACTGTCCCCCGATTCCCCAGTCACTGTCCCCCCTGATTCCCCAGTCACTGCCCCCCGATTCCCCAGTCACTGTCCCCCCCGATTCCCCAGTCACTGTCCCCCCCGATTCCCCAGTCACTGTCCCCCCGGATTCCCCTGTCACTGTCCCCCCCGATTCCCCAGTCACTGTCCCCCCCGATTCCCCAGTCACTGTCCCCCCCGATTCCCCAGTCACTGTCCCCCCCGATTCCACAGTCACTGTCCCCCCTGATTCCCCAGTCACTGTCCCCCCCGATACCCCAGTCACTGTCCCCCGATTCCCCAGTCACTGTCCCCCCCGATTCCCCAGTCACTGTCCCCCGATTCCCCAGTCACTGTCCCCCCCGATTCCCCTGTCACTGTCCCCCCCGATTCCCCAGTCACTGTCCCCCGATTCCCCAGTCACTGTCCCCCCCGACTCCCCAGTCACTGTCCCCCCCGATTCCCCAGTCACTGTCCCCCGATTCCCCAGTCACTGTCCCCCCCGATTCCCCAGTCACTGCCCCCCGATTCCCCAGTCACTGTCCCCCCCGATTCCCCTGTCACTGTCCCCCCCGATTCCCCAGTCACTGTCCCCCGATTCCCCAGTCACTGTCCCCCCCGAATCCCCAGTCACTGTCCCCCGATTCCCCAGTCACTGTCCCCCCCGATTCCCCAGTCACTGTCCCCCGATTCCCCAGTCACTGTCCCCCCCGATTCCCCAGTCACTGTCCCCCCCGATTCCGCAGTCACTGTCCCCCCCGATTCCCCTGTCACTGTCCCCCGATTCCCCAGTCACTGTCCCCCGATTCCCCAGTCACTGTCCCCCCCGATTCCCCAGTCACTGTCCCCCCCGATTCCCCTGTCACTGTCCCCCGATTCCCCAGTCACTGTCCCCCCAGATTCCCCAGTCACTGTCCCCCCCGATTCCCCAGTCACTGTCCCCCGAATCCCCAGTCACTGTCCCCCCCGATTCCCCTGTCACTGTCCCCCCCGATTCCCCTGTCACTGTCCCCCCCGATTCCCCAGTCACTGTCCCCCGAATCCCCTGTCACTGTCCCCCCCGATTCCCCTGTCACTGTCCCCCCCGATACCCCAGTCACTGTCGCCCCCGATTCCCCTGTCACTGTCCCCCCCGATTCCCCAGTCACTGTCCCCCGATTCCCCAGTCACTGTCCCCCCCGAATCCCCAGTCACAGTCCCCCGATTCCCCAGTCACTGTCCCCCCCGATTCCCCAGTCACTGTCCCCCGATTCCCCAGTCACTGTCCCCCCCGAATCCCCAGTCACTGTCCCCCGATTCCCCAGTCACTGTCCCTCCCAATTCCCCAGTCACTGTCCCCCCCGATTCCGCAGTCACTGTCCCCCCCGATTACCCTGTCACTGTCCCCCGATTCCCCAGTCACTGTCCCCCCCGATTCCCCAGTCACTGTCCCCCCCGATTCCCCAGTCACTGTCCCCCCCGATTCCCCAGTCACTGTCCCCCCGGATTCCCCAGTCACTGTCCCCCCCGATTCCCCTGTCACTGTCCCCCGAATCCCCTGTCACTGTCCCCCCCGATTCCCCTGTCACTGTCCCCCGATTCCCCAGTCACTGTCCCCCCCGATTCCCCTGTCACTGTCCCCCCCGATTCCCCTGTCACTGTCCCCCCCGATTCCCCAGTCACTGTCCCCCCCGATTCCCCTGTCAGTGTCCCCCCCGATTCCCCAGTCACTGTCCCCCCCGATTCCCCTGTCACTGTCCCCCGAATCCCCAGTCACTGTCCCCCCCGATTCCCCTGTCACTGTCCCCCCCGATTCCCCAGTCACTGTCCCCCGAATCCCCAGTCACTGACCCCCCCGATTCCCCAGTCACTGTCCCCCCTGATTCCCCAGTCATTGTCCCCCCTGATTCCCCAGTCACAGTCCCCCGATTCCCCAGTCACTGTCCCCCGAATCCCCAGTCACTGTCCCCCCCGATTCCCCTGTCACTGTCCCCCCCGATTCCCCTGTCACTGTCCCCCTATTCCCCTGTCACTGTCCCCCCTGATTCCCCAGTCATTGTCCCCCCTGATTCCCCAGTCATTGTCCCCCCCGATTCCCCTGTCACTGTTCCCCCCGATTCCCCAGTCACTGTCCCCCCCGATTCCCCAGTCACTGTCCCCCGATTCCCCAGTCACTGTCCCCCCCGATTCCCCAGTCACTGTCCCCCGATTCCCCAGTCACTGTCCCCCCTGATTCCCCAGTCACTGTCCCCCCTGATTCCCCAGTCATTGTCCCCCCCCGATTCCCCAGTCACTGTCCCCCGATTCCCCAGTCACTGTCCCCCGAATCCCCAGTCATTGTCCCCCCCGATTCCCCAGTCACTGTCCCCCGATTCCCCAGTCACTGTCCCCCGAATCCCCAGTCACTGTCCCCCCCGAATCCCCAGTCACTGTCCCCCCCGATTCCCCTGTCACTGTCCCCCGATTCCCCTGTCACTGTCCCCCCTGATTCCCCAGTCACTGTCCCCCGATTCCCCAGTCACTGTCCCCCCCGATTCCCCAGTCACTGTCCCCCGATTCCCCAGTCACTGTCCCCCCTGAATTCCCAGTCACTGTCCCCCCCGAATCCCCAGTCACTGTCCCCCGATTCCCCAGTCACTGTCCCCGATTCCCCAGTCACTGTCCCCCGATTCCCCAGTCACTGTCCCCCCCGATTCCCCAGTCACTGTCCCCTGATTCCCCAGTCACTGTCCCCCCCGATTCCCCAGTCACAGTCCCTCCGATTCCGCAGTCACTGTCCCCCCCGATTCCCCTGTCACTGTCCCCCGATTCCCCAGTCACTGTCCCCCCCCCGATTCCCCAGTCACTGTCCCCCCCGATTCCACAGTCACTGTCCCCCGAATCCCCAGTCACTGTCCCCCCCGATTCCCCTGTCACTGTCCCCCCCGATTCCCCTGTCACTGTCCCCCCTGATTCCCCAGTCACTGTCCCCCCCGATACCCCAGTCACTGTCCCCCGATTCCCCAGTCACTGTCCCCCCCGATTCCCCAGTCACTGTCCCACCCGATTCCCCAGTCACTGTCCCCCCCGATTCCCCTGTCACTGTCCCCCCCGATTCCCCAGTCACTGTCCCCCGATTCCCCAGTCACTGTCCCCCCCGACTCCCCAGTCACTGTCCCCCCCGATTCCCCAGTCACTGTCCCCCGATTCCCCAGTCACTGTCCCCCGATTCCCCAGTCACTGCCCCCCGATTCCCCAGTCACTGTCCCCCCCGATTCCCCAGTCACTGTCCCCCCCGATTCCCCAGTCACTGTCCCCCCGGATTCCCCTGTCACTGTCCCCCCCGATTCCCCAGTCACTGACCCCCCGATTCCCCAGTCACTGTCCCCCCCGATTCCCCAGTCACTGTCCCCCCCGATTCCCCAGTCACTGTCCCCCCCGATTCCACAGTCACTGTCCCCCCTGATTCCCCAGTCACTGTCCCCCCCGATACCCCAGTCACTGTCCCCCGATTCCCCAGTCACTGTCCCCCCCGATTCCCCAGTCACTGTCCCCCGATTCCCCAGTCACTGTCCCCCCCGATTCCCCTGTCACTGTCCCCCCCGATTCCCCAGTCACTGTCCCCCGATTCCCCAGTCACTGTCACCCCGACTCCCCAGTCACTGTCCCCCCCGATTCCCCAGTCACTGTCCCCCGATTCCCCAGTCACTGTCCCCCCCGATTCCCCAGTCACTGCCCCACGATTCCCCAGTCACTGTCCCCCCCGATTCCCCTGTCACTGTCCCCCCCGATTCCCCAGTCACTGTCCCCCGATTCCCCAGTCACTGTCCCCCCCGAATCCCCAGTCACTGCCCCCCGATTCCCCAGTCACTGTCCCCCCCGATTCCCCAGTCACTGTCCCCCGATTCCCCAGTCACTGTCCCCCCCGATTCCCCAGTCACTGTCCCCCCCGATTCCCCAGTCACTGTCCCCCCCGATTCCCCAGTAACTGTCCCCCCCGATTCCCCAGTCACTGTCCCCCGATTCCCCAGTCACTGTCCCCCCCGATTCCCCAGTCACTGTCCCCCCCGATTCCCCTGTCACTGTCCCCCGATTCCCCAGTCACTGTCCCCCCAGATTCCCCAGTCACTGTCCCCCCCGATTCCCCAGTCACTGTCCCCCGAATCCCCAGTCACTGTCCCCCCCGATTCCCCTGTCACTGTCCCCCCCGATTCCCCTGTCACTGTCCCCCCCGATTCCCCAGTCACTGTCCCCCGAATCCCCTGTCACTGTCCCCCCCGATTCCCCTGTCACTGTCCCCCCCGATACCCCAGTCACTGTCCCCCCCGATTCCCCTGTCACTGTCCCCCCCGATTCCCCAGTCACTGTCCCCCGATTCCCCAGTCACTGTCCCCCCCGAATCCCCAGTCACTGTCCCCCGATTCCCCAGTCACTGACCCCCCCGATTCCCCAGTCACTGTCCCCCGATTCCCCAGTCACTGTCCCCCCCGAATCCCCAGTCACTGTCCCCCGATTCCCCAGTCACTGTCCCCCCCAATGCCCCAGTCACTGTCCCCCCCGATTCCGCAGTCACTGTCCCCCCCGATTACCCTGTCACTGTCCCCCGATTCCCCAGTCACTGTCCCCCCCGATTCCCCAGTCACTGTCCCCCCCGATTCCCCAGTCACTGTCCCCCCCGATTCCCCAGTCACTGTCCCCCCGGATTCCCCAGTCACTGTCTCCCCCGATTCCCCTGCCACTGTCCCCCGAATCCCCTGTCACTGTCCCCCCCGATTCCCCTGTCACTGTCCCCCGATTCCCCAGTCACTGTCCCCCCCGATTCCCCTGTCACTGTCCCCCCTGATTCCCCTGTCACTGTCCCCCCCGATTCCCCAGTCACTGTCCCCCCCGATTCCCCTGTCACTGTCCCCCCCGATTCCCCAGTCACTGTCCCCCCCGATTCCCCTGTCACTGTCCCCCGAATCCCCAGTCACTGTCCCCCCCGATTCCCCTGTCACTGTCCCCCCCGATTCCCCAGTCACTGTCCCCCGAATCCCCAGTCACTGACCCCCCCGATTCCCCAGTCACTGTCCCCCCTGATTCCCCAGTCATTGTCCCCCCTGATTCCCCAGTCACAGTCCCCCGATTCCCCAGTCACTGTCCCCCGAATCCCCAGTCACTGTCCCCCCCGATTCCCCTGTCACTGTCCCCCCCGATTCCCCTGTCACTGTCCCCCTATTCCCCTGTCACTGTCCCCCCTGATTCCCCAGTCATTGTCCCCCCTGATTCCCCAGTCATTGTCCCCCCCGATTCCCCTGTCACTGTTCCCCCCGATACCCCAGTCACTGTCCCCCCCGATTCCCCAGTCACTGTCCCCCGATTCCCCAGTCACTGTCCCCCCCGATTCCCCAGTCACTGTCCCCCGATTCCCCAGTCACTGTCCCCCCTGATTCCCCAGTCACTGTCCCCCCTGATTCCCCAGTCATTGTCCCCCCCCCGTTTCCCCAGTCACTGTCCCCCGATTCCCCAGTCACTGTCCCTCGAATCCCCAGTCATTGTCCCCCCCGATTCCCCAGTCACTGTCCCCCGATTCCCCAGTCACTGTCCCCCGAATCCCCAGTCACTGTCCCCCCCGAATCCCCAGTCACTGTCCCCCCCGATTCCCCTGTCACTGTCCCCCGATTCCCCTGTCACTGTCCCCCCTGATTCCCCAGTCACTGTCCCCCGATTCCCCAGTCACTGTCCCCCCCGATTCCCCAGTCACTGTCCCCCGATTTCCCAGTCACTGTCCCCCCCGAATCCCCAGTCACTGTCCCCCCCGAATGCCCAGTCACTGTCCCCCGATTCCCCAGTCACTGTCCCCGATTCCCCAGTCACTGTCCCCCGATTCCCCAGTCACTGTCCCCCCCGATTCCCCAGTCACTGTCCCCTGATTCCCCAGTCACTGTCCCCCCCGATTCCCCAGTCACAGTCCCTCCGATTCCGCAGTCACTGTCCCCCGCGATTCCCCTGTCACTGTCCCCCGATTCCCCAGTCACTGTCCCCCACCCGATTCCCCAGTCACTGTCCCCCCCGATTCCACAGTCACTGTCCCCCGAATCCCAAGTCACTGTCCCCCCCGATTCCCCTGTCACTGTCCCCCCCGATTCCCCTGTCACTGTCCCCCCCGATTCCCCAGTCACTGTCCCCCGAATCCCCAGTCACTGTCCCCCCCGATTCCCCTGTCACTGTCCCCCCGATTCCCCTGTCACTGTCCCCCGATTCCCCAGTCACTGTCCCCCCTGATTCCCCAGTCACTTTCCCCCGATTCCCCAGTCACTGTCCCCCCCGATTCCCCAGTCACTGTCCCCCGATTCCCCAGTCACTGTCCCCCGATTCCCCTGTCACTGTCCCCCGATTCCCCAGTCACTGTCCCCCCGATTCCCCAGTCACTGTCCCCCGATTCCCCAGTCACTGTCCCCCCCGATTCCCCAGTCACTGTCCCCCCCGATTCCCCAGTCACTGTCCCCCCCGATTCCCCAGTCACTGTCCCCCGATTCCACAGTCACTGTCCCCCGATTCCCCAGTCACTGTCCCCCGATTCCCCTGTCACTGTCCCCCGATTCCCCAGTCACTGTCCCCCCTGATTCCCCAGTCACTGTCTCCCGATTCCCCAGTCACTGTCCCCCCCGATTCCCCAGTCACTGTCCCCCGATTCCCCAGTCAATGTCCCCCCCGATTCCCCAGTCACTGTCCCCCGATTCCCCAGTCACTGTCCCCCCCGATTCCCCAGTCACTGTCCCCCGATTCCCCAGTCACTGTCCCCCCCGATTCCCCAGTCACTGTCCCCCGCGATTCCCCAGTCATTGTCCCCCCCGATTCCCCAGTCACTGTCCCCCGATTCCCCAGTCACTGTCCCCCCCGATTCCCCTGTCACTGTCCCCCGAATCCCCAGTCACTGTCCCCCCCGATTCCCCAGTCACTGTCCCCCGAACCCCCAGTCACTGTCCCCCCCGATTCCCCAGTCACTGTCCCCCCCGATTCCCCTGTCACTGTCCCCCCCGATTCCCCAGTCACTGTCCCCCGATTCCCCAGTCACTGTACCCCCGAATCCCCAGTCACTGTCCCCCCCGATTCCCCAGTCACTGTCCCCCCCGATTTCCCTGTCACTGTCCCCCGATTCCCCAGTCACTGTCCCCCCTGATTCCCCAGTCACTGTCCCCCGATTCCCCAGTCACTGTCCCCCCCGATTCCCCTGTCACTGTTCCCCCCGATTCCCCAGTCACTGTCCCCCCCGATTCCCCAGTCACTGTCCCACGATTCCCCAGTCACTGTCCCCCCCGATTCCCCAGTCACTGTCCCCCGATTCCCCAGTCACTGTCCCCCGATTCCCCAGTCACTGTCCCCCCTGATTCCCCAGTCACTGTCCCCCCTGATTCCCCAGTCATTGTCCCCCCCGATTCCCCAGTCACTGTCCCCCGATTCCCCAGTCTGTCCCCCGAATCCCAGTCATTGTCCCCCTCGATTCCCCAGTCACTGTCCCCTGATTCCCCAGTCACTGTCCCCCGAATCCCCAGTCACTGTCCCCCCCGAATCCCCAGTCACTGTCCCCCCCGATTCCCCTGTCACTGTCCCCCGATTCCCCTGTCACTGTCCCCCCTGATTCCCCAGTCACTGTCCCCCGATTCCCCAGTCACTGTCCCCCCCGATTCCCCAGTCACTGTCCCCCGATTCCCCAGTCACTGTCCCCCCCGAATCCCCAGTAACTGTCCCCCCCCGAATCCCCAGTCACTGTCCCCCCGATTCCCCAGTCACTGTCCCCCCCGATTCCCCAGTCACTGTCCCCCGATTCCCCAGTCACTGTCCCCCCCGATTCCCCAGTCACTGTCCCCCGATTCCCCAGTCCTGGTCCCCCTCCTGAATTCCCAGTCACTGTCCCCCCCGAATCCCCAGTCACTGTCCCCCGATTCCCCAGTCACTGTCCCCCGATTCCCCAGTCACTGTCCCCCGATTCCCCAGTCACTGTCCCCCCGATTCCCCAGTCACTGTCCCTGATTCCCCAGTCACTGTCCCCCCCGATTCCCCAGTCACAGTCCCTCCGATTCCGCAGTCACTGTCCCCCCCGATTCCCCTGTCACTGTCCCCCGATTCCCCAGTCACTGTCCCCCCCCGATTCCCCAGTCACTGTCCCCCCCGATTCCACAGTCACTGTCCCCCGAATCCCCAGTCACTGTCCCCCCGATTCCCCTGTCACTGTCCCCCCCGATTCCCCTGTCACTGTCCCCCCCTGATTCCCCAGTCACTGTCCCCCCGATACCCCAGTCACTGTCCCCCGATTCCCCAGTCACTGTCCCCCCGATTCCCCAGTCACTGTCCCACCCGATTCCCCAGTCACTGTCCCCCCCGATTCCCCCTGTCACTGTCCCCCCGATTCCCCAGTCACTGTCCCCCGATTCCCCAGTCACTGTCCCCCCCGACTCCCCAGTCACTGTCCCCCCGATTCCCCAGTCACTGTCCCCCGATTCCCCAGTCACTGTCCCCGATTCCCAGTCACTGCCCCCCGATTCCCCAGTCACTGTCCCCCCCGATTCCCCAGTCACTGTCCCCCCCCGATTCCCCAGTCACTGTCCCCCGGATTCCCCTGTCACTGTCCCCCCGATTCCCCAGTCACTGACCCCCCGATTCCCCAGTCACTGTCCCCCCGATTCCCCAGTCACTGTCCCCCCCGATTCCCCAGTCACTGTCCCCCCCCGATTCCACAGTCACTGTCCCCCCTGATTCCCCAGTCACTGTCCCCCCGATACCCCAGTCACTGTCCCCCGATTCCCAGTCACTGTCCCCCCCGATTCCCCAGTCACTGTCCCCCGATTCCCCAGTCACTGTCCCCCCCGATTCCCCTGTCACTGTCCCCCCGATTCCCAGTCACTGTCCCCGATTCCCCAGTCACTGTCACCCCGACTCCCCAGTCACTGTCCCCCCCGATTCCCCAGTCACTGTCCCCCGATTCCCAGTCACTGTCCCCCCCGATTCCCCAGTCACTGCCCACGATTCCCCAGTCACTGTCCCCCCGATTCCCCTGTCACTGTCCCCCCCGATTCCCCAGTCACTGTCCCCCGATTCCCCAGTCACTGTCCCCCCCGAATCCCCAGTCACTGCCCCCCGATTCCCCAGTCACTGTCCCCCCCGATTCCCAGTCACTGTCCCCCGATTCCCCAGTCACTGTCCCCCCCGATTCCCCAGTCACTGTCCCCCCCCGATTCCCCAGTCACTGTCCCCCCCGATTCCCCAGTAACTGTCCCCCCCGATTCCCCAGTCACTGTCCCCCGATTCCCCAGTCACTGTCCCCCCCGATTCCCCAGTCACTGTCCCCCCCGATTCCCTGTCACTGTCCCCCGATTCCCCAGTCACTGTCCCCCAGATTCCCCAGTCACTGTCCCCCCCGATTCCCCAGTCACTGTCCCCGAATCCCAGTCACTGTCCCCCCCGATTCCCCTGTCACTGTCCCCCCCGATTCCCCTGTCACTGTCCCCCCGATTCCCCAGTCACTGTCCCCCGAATCCCCTGTCACTGTCCCCCCCGATTCCCCTGTCACTGTCCCCCCCGATACCCCAGTCACTGTCCCCCCCGATTCCCCTGTCACTGTCCCCCCCGATTCCCCAGTCACTGTCCCCCGATTCCCCAGTCACTGTCCCCCCCGAATCCCCAGTCACTGTCCCCCGATTCCCCAGTCACTGACCCCCCCGATTCCCCAGTCACTGTCCCCCGATTCCCCAGTCACTGTCCCCCCCCGAATCCCCAGTCACTGTCCCCCGATTCCCCAGTCACTGTACCCCCCCAATGCCCCAGTCACTGTCCCCCCGATTCCGCAGTCACTGTCCCCCCCGATTACCCTGTCACTGTCCCCCGATTCCCCAGTCACTGTCCCCCCCGATTCCCCAGTCACTGTCCCCCCCGATTCCCCAGTCACTGTCCCCCCCGATTCCCCAGTCACTGTCCCCCGGATTCCCCAGTCACTGTCTCCCCCGATTCCCCTGCACTGTCCCCCGAATCCCCTGTCACTGTCCCCCCCGATTCCCCTGTCACTGTCCCCCGATTCCCCAGTCACTGTCCCCCCCGATTCCCCTGTCACTGTCCCCCCTGATTCCCCTGTCACTGTCCCCCCCGATTCCCCAGTCACTGTCCCCCCGATTCCCCTGTCACTGTCCCCCCCGATTCCCCAGTCACTGTCCCCCCCGATTCCCCTGTCACTGTCCCCCGAATCCCCAGTCACTGTCCCCCCCGATTCCCCTGTCACTGTCCCCCCCGATTCCCAGTCACTGTCCCCCCGAATCCCCAGTCACTGACCCCCCCGATTCCCCAGTCACTGTCCCCCTGATTCCCCAGTCATTGTCCCCCCTGATTCCCCAGTCACAGTCCCCCGATTCCCCAGTCACTGTCCCCCGAATCCCCAGTCACTGTCCCCCCCGATTCCCCTGTCACTGTCCCCCCGATTCCCCTGTCACTGTCCCCCTATTCCCCTGTCACTGTCCCCCCTGATTCCCCAGTCATTGTCCCCCCTGATTCCCCAGTCATTGTCCCCCCCGATTCCCCTGTCACTGTTCCCCCCGATACCCAGTCACTGTCCCCCCCGATTCCCCAGTCACTGTCCCCCGATTCCCCAGTCACTGTCCCCCCCGATTCCCCAGTCACTGTCCCCCGATTCCCCAGTCACTGTCCCCCCTGATTCCCCAGTCACTGTCCCCCCTGATTCCCCAGTCATTGTCCCCCCCCGTTTCCCCAGTCACTGTCCCCCCGATTCCCCAGTCACTGTCCCTCGAATCCCCAGTCATTGTCCCCCCCGATTCCCCAGTCACTGTCCCCCGATTCCCCAGTCACTGTCCCCCGAATCCCCAGTCACTGTCCCCCCCGAATCCCCAGTCACTGTCCCCCCCGATTCCCCTGTCACTGTCCCCCGATTCCCCTGTCACTGTCCCCCCTGATTCCCCAGTCACTGTCCCCCCGATTCCCCAGTCACTGTCCCCCCCGATTCCCCAGTCACTGTCCCCCGATTTCCCAGTCACTGTCCCCCCCGAATCCCCCAGTCACTGTCCCCCCCGAATGCCCAGTCACTGTCCCCCGATTCCCCAGTCACTGTCCCCGATTCCCCAGTCACTGTCCCCCGATTCCCCAGTCACTGTCCCCCCCGATTCCCCAGTCACTGTCCCCTGATTCCCCAGTCACTGTCCCCCCCGATTCCCCAGTCACAGTCCCTCCGATTCCGCAGTCACTGTCCCCCGCGATTCCCCTGTCACTGTCCCCCCGATTCCCCAGTCACTGTCCCCCACCCGATTCCCCAGTCACTGTCCCCCCCGATTCCACAGTCCACTGTCCCCCGAATCCCAAGTCACTGTCCCCCCCCGATTCCCTGTCACTGTCCCCCCCGATTCCCCTGTCACTGTCCCCCCCGATTCCCCAGTCACTGTCCCCCGAATCCCCAGTCACTGTCCCCCCCGATTCCCCTGTCACTGTCCCCCCCGATTCCCCTGTCACTGTCCCCCCGATTCCCCAGTCACTGTCCCCCCTGATTCCCCAGTCACTTTCCCCCGATTCCCCAGTCACTGTCCCCCCCGATTCCCCAGTCACTGTCCCCCGATTCCCAGTCACTGTCCCCCCGATTCCCCTGTCACTGTCCCCCGATTCCCCAGTCACTGTCCCCCCGATTCCCCAGTCACTGTCCCCCGATTCCCCAGTCACTGTCCCCCCCGATTCCCCAGTCCTGTCCCCCCGATTCCCAGTCACTGTCCCCCCCGATTCCCCAGTCACTGTCCCCCGATTCCACAGTCACTGTCCCCCGATTCCCCAGTCACTGTCCCCCGATTCCCCTGTCACTGTCCCCCGATTCCCCAGTCACTGTCCCCCCTGATTCCCCAGTCACTGTCTCCCGATTCCCCAGTCACTGTCCCCCCCGATTCCCCAGTCACTGTCCCCCGATTCCCCAGTCAATGTCCCCCCCGATTCCCCAGTCACTGTCCCCCGATTCCCCAGTCACTGTCCCCCCCGATTCCCCAGTCACTGTCCCCGATTCCCCAGTCACTGTCCCCCCGATTCCCCAGTCACTGTCCCCCGCGATTCCCCAGTCATTGTCCCCCCCCGATTCCCAGTCACTGTCCCCCGATTCCCCAGTCACTGTCCCCCCCGATTCCCCTGTCACTGTCCCCCGAATCCCCAGTCACTGTCCCCCCCGATTCCCCAGTCACTGTCCCCGACCCCCAGTCACTGTCCCCCCGATTCCCCAGTCACTGTCCCCCCCGATTCCCCTGTCACTGTCCCCCCCGATTCCCCAGTCACTGTCCCCCGATTCCCCAGTCACTGTACCCCCGAATCCCAGTCACTGTCCCCCCCGATTCCCCAGTCACTGTCCCCCCCCGATTTCCCTGTCACTGTCCCCCGATTCCCCAGTCACTGTCCCCCCTGATTCCCCAGTCACTGTCCCCCGATTCCCCAGTCACTGTCCCCCCCGATTCCCCTGTCACTGTTCCCCCCGATTCCCCAGTCACTGTCCCCCCCGATTCCCCAGTCACTGTCCCACGATTCCCCAGTCACTGTCCCCCCCGATTCCCAGTCACTGTCCCCCGATTCCCAGTCACTGTCCCCCGATTCCCCAGTCACTCCCCCCTGATTCCCCAGTCACTGTCCCCCCTGATTCCCCAGTCATTGTCCCCCCCGATTCCCAGTCACTGTCCCCCGATTCCCAGTCTGTCCCCCGAATCCCCAGTCATTGTCCCCCTCGATTCCCCAGTCACTGTCCCCTGATTCCCCAGTCACTGTCCCCCGAATCCCCAGTCACTGTCCCCCCCGAATCCCCAGTCACTGTCCCCCCGATTCCCTGTCACTGTCCCCGATTCCCTGTCACTGTCCCCCCTGATTCCCAGTCACTGTCCCCCGATTCCCCAGTCACTGTCCCCCCCGATTCCCCAGTCACTGTCCCCCGATTCCCCAGTCACTGTCCCCCCGAATCCCCAGTAACTGTCCCCCCCGAATCCCCAGTCACTGTCCCCCGATTCCCCAGTCACTGTCCCCCCCGATTCCCCAGTCACTGTCCCCCGATTCCCCAGTCACTGTCCCCCCCGATTCCCCAGTCACTGTCCCCTGATTCCCCAGTCACTGTCCCCCACCCGATTCCCCAGTCCACTGTCCCTCCGATTCCGCAGTCACTGTCCCCCCCGATTCCCCTGTCACTGTCCCCCGATTCCCCAGTCACTGTCCCCCGATTCCCCAGTCACTGTCCCCCCCCCGATTCCCCAGTCACTGTCCCCCCCGATTCCCCAGTCACTGTCCCCCGAATCCCCAGTCACTGTCCCCCCCGATTCCCTGTCACTGTCCCCCCGATTCCCCTGTCACTGTCCCCCCCGATTCCCCAGTCACTGTCCCCCGAATCCCAGTCACTGTCCCCCCCGATTCCCCTGTCACTGTCCCCCCCGATTCCCCTGTCACTGTCCCCCGATTCCCCAGTCACTGTCCCCACTGATTCCCCAGTCACTGTCCCCCGATTCCCAGTCACTGACCCCCCGATTCCCCAGTCACTGTCCCCCGATTCCCCAGTCACTGTCCCCCGATTCCCCTGTCACTGTCCCCCGATTCCCCAGTCACTGTCCCCCCTGATTCCCAGTCACTGTCCCCCGATTCCCAGTCACTGTCCCCCCCGATTCCCCAGTCACTGTCCCCCCCGATTCCCCAGTCACTGTCCCCCCCGATTCCCCAGTCACTGTCCCCCCCGATTCCCCAGTCACTGTCCCCCCCGATTCCCCTGTCACTGTCCCCCCCGATTCCCCAGTCACTGTCCCCCCCGATTCCCAGTCACTGTCCCCCCGGATTCCCCTGTCACTGTCCCCCCGATTCCCCAGTCACTGTCCCCCCGATTCCCCAGTCACTGTCCCCCCCGATTCCCCAGTCACTGTCCCCCCCGATTCCACAGTCACTGTCCCCCTGATTCCCCAGTCACTGTCCCCCCGATACTCCAGTCACTGTCCCCCGATTCCCCAGTCACTGTCCCCCCCGATTCCCCAGTCACTGTCCCCCCCGATTCCCCAGTCACTGTCCCCCCCGATTCCCCTGTCACTGTCCCCCCCGATTCCCCAGTCACTGTCCCCCGATTCCCCAGTCACTGTCCCCCCCCGACTCCCCAGTCACTGTCCCCCCGATTCCCCAGTCACTGTCCCCCGATTCCCCAGTCACTGTCCCCCCCGATTCCCCAGTCACTGCCCCCCGATTCCCCAGTCACTGTCCCCCCGATTCCCCAGTCACTGTCCCCCCCGATTCCCCAGTCACTGTCCCCCCGGATTCCCCTGTCACTGTCCCCCCCGATTCCCCAGTCACTGTCCCCCCCGATTCCCCAGTCACTGTCCCCCCCGATTCCCCAGTCACTGTCCCCCCCCGATTCCCAGTCACTGTCCCCCCCGATTCCACAGTCACTGTCCCCCCTGATTCCCCAGTCACTGTCCCCCCCGATACCCCAGTCACTGTCCCCCGATTCCCCAGTCACTGTCCCCACCGATTCCCCAGTCACTGTCCCCCGATTCCCCAGTCACTGTCCCCCCCGATTCCCCTGTCACTGTCCCCCCCGATTCCCCAGTCACTGTCCCCCGATTCCCCAGTCACTGTCCCCCCCGACTCCCCAGTCACTGTCCCCCCCGATTCCCCAGTCACTGTCCCCCGATTCCCCAGTCACTGTCCCCCCCGATTCCCCAGTCACTGCCCCCCGATTCCCCAGTCACAGTCCCCCCCGATTCCCCTGTCACTGTCCCCCCCGATTCCCCAGTCACTGTCCCCCGATTCCCAGTCACTGTCCCCCCCGAATCCCCAGTCACTGTCCCCCGATTCCCCAGTCACTGTCCCCCCCGATTCCCCAGTCACTGTCCCCCGATTCCCCAGTCACTGTCCCCCCCGATTCCCCAGTCACTGTCCCCCCCGATTCCGCAGTCACTGTCCCCCCCGATTCCCCTGTCACTGTCCCCCGATTCCCCAGTCACTGTCCCCCGATTCCCCAGTCACTGTCCCCCCGATTCCCCAGTCACTGTCCCCCCCCGATTCCCCTGTCACTGTCCCCCGATTCCCCAGTCACTGTCCCCCCCGATTCCCCAGTCACTGTCCCCCCGATTCCCCAGTCACTGTCCCCCGAATCCCCAGTCACTGTCCCCCCCGATTCCCCTGTCACTGTCCCCCCCGATTCCCCTGTCACTGTCCCCCCCGATTCCCCAGTCACTGTCCCCCGAATCCCCTGTCACTGTCCCCCCCGATTCCCCTGTCACTGTCCCCCCCGATACCCCAGTCACTGTCCCCCCCGATTCCCTGTCACCTGTCCCCCCCGATTCCCCAGTCACTGTCCCCCGATTCCCCAGTCACTGTCCCCCCCGAATCCCCAGTCACTGTCCCCCGATTCCCCAGTCACTGTCCCCCCCGATTCCCCTGTCACTGTCCCCCGATTCCCCAGTCACTGTCCCCCGATTCCCCAGTCACTGTCCCCCCCGATTCCCCAGTCACTGTCCCCCCCGATTCCCCTGTCACTGTCCCCCGATTCCCCAGTCACTGTCCCCCCCGATTCCCCAGTCACTGTCCCCCCCGATTCCCCAGTCACTGTCCCCCGAATCCCCAGTCACTGTCCCCCCCGATTCCCCTGTCACTGTCCCCCCCGATTCCCCTGTCACTGTCCCCCCCGATTCCCCAGTCACTGTCCCCCGAATCCCCTGTCACTGTCCCCCCCGATTCCCCTGTCACTGTCCCCCCCGATACCCCAGTCACTGTCCCCCCCGATTCCCCTGTCACTGTCCCCCCCGATTCCCCAGTCACTGTCCCCCGATTCCCCAGTCACTGTCCCCCCCGAATCCCCAGTCACTGTCCCCCGATTCCCCAGTCACTGTCCCCCCCGATTCCCCAGTCACTGTCCCCCGATTCCCCAGTCACTGTCCCCCCCGAATCCCCAGCCACTGTCCCCCGATTCCCCAGTCACTGTCCCCCCCAATTCCCCAGTCACTGTCCCCCCCGATTCCGCAGTCACTGTCCCCCCCGATTACCCTGTCACTGTCCCCCGATTCCCCAGTCACTGTCCCCCCCGATTCCCCAGTCACTGTCCCCCCCGATTCCCCAGTCACTGTCCCCCCCGATTCCCCAGTCACTGTCCCCCCGGATTCCCCTGTCACTGTCCCCCGAATCCCCTGTCACTGTCCCCCCCGATTCCCCTGTCACTGTCCCCCGATTCCCCAGTCACTGTCCCCCCCGATTCCCCTGTCACTGTCCCCCCTGATTCCCCTGTCACTGTCCCCCCCGATTCCCCAGTCACTGTCCCCCCCGATTCCCCTGTCACTGTCCCCCCCGATTCCCCAGTCACTGTCCCCCCCGATTCCCCTGTCACTGTCCCCCGAATCCCCAGTCACTGTCCCCCCCGATTCCCCTGTCACTGTCCCCCCCGATTCCCCAGTCACTGTCCCCCGAATCCCCAGTCACTGACCCCCCCGATTCCCCAGTCACTGTCCCCCCTGATTCCCCAGTCATTGTCCCCCCTTATTCCCCAGTCACAGTCCCCCGATTCCCCAGTCACTGTCCCCCGAATCCCCAGTCACTGTCCCCCCCGATTCCCCTGTCACTGTCCCCCCCGATTCCCCTGTCACTGTCCCCCGATTCCCCTGTCACTGTCCCCCCTGATTCCCCAGTCATTGTCCCCCCTGATTCCCCAGTCATTGTCCCCCCCGATTCCCCTGTCACTGTTCCCCCCGATTCCCCAGTCACTGTCCCCCCCGATTCCCCAGTCACTGTCCCCCGATTCCCCAGTCACTGTCCCCCCCGATTCCCCAGTCACTGTCCCCCGATTCCCCAGTCACTGTCCCCCGATTCCCCAGTCACTGTCCCCCCTGATTCCCCAGTCACTGTCCCCCCTGATTCCCCAGTCATTGTCCCCCCCGATTCCCCAGTCACTGTCCCCCGATTCCCCAGTCACTGTCCCCTGAATCCCCAGTCACTGTCCCCCCCGAATCCCCAGTCACTGTCCCCCGATTCCCCAGTCACTGTCCCCCCCGATTCCCCAGTCACTGTCCCCCGATTCCCCAGTCACTGTCCCCCCCGAATCCCCAGCCACTGTCCCCCGATTCCCCAGTCACTGTCCCCCCCAATTCCCCAGTCACTGTCCCCCCCGATTCCGCAGTCACTGTCCCCCCCGATTACCCTGTCACTGTCCCCCGATTCCCCAGTCACTGTCCCCCCCGATTCCCCAGTCACTGTCCCCCCCGATTCCCCAGTCACTGTCCCCCCCGATTCCCCAGTCACTGTCCCCCCGGATTCCCCTGTCACTGTCCCCCGAATCCCCTGTCACTGTCCCCCCCGATTCCCCTGTCACTGTCCCCCGATTCCCCAGTCACTGTCCCCCCCGATTCCCCTGTCACTGTCCCCCCTGATTCCCCTGTCACTGTCCCCCCCGATTCCCCAGTCACTGTCCCCCCCGATTCCCCTGTCACTGTCCCCCCCGATTCCCCAGTCACTGTCCCCCCCGATTCCCCTGTCACTGTCCCCCGAATCCCCAGTCACTGTCCCCCCCGATTCCCCTGTCACTGTCCCCCCCGATTCCCCAGTCACTGTCCCCCGAATCCCCAGTCACTGACCCCCCCGATTCCCCAGTCACTGTCCCCCCTGATTCCCCAGTCATTGTCCCCCCTGATTCCCCAGTCACAGTCCCCCGATTCCCCAGTCACTGTCCCCCGAATCCCCAGTCACTGTCCCCCCCGATTCCCCTGTCACTGTCCCCCCCGATTCCCCTGTCACTGTCCCCCGATTCCCCTGTCACTGTCCCCCCTGATTCCCCAGTCATTGTCCCCCCTGATTCCCCAGTCATTGTCCCCCCCGATTCCCCTGTCACTGTTCCCCCCGATTCCCCAGTCACTGTCCCCCCCGATTCCCCAGTCACTGTCCCCCGATTCCCCAGTCACTGTCCCCCCCGATTCCCCAGTCACTGTCCCCCGATTCCCCAGTCACTGTCCCCCGATTCCCCAGTCACTGTCCCCCCTGATTCCCCAGTCACTGTCCCCCCTGATTCCCCAGTCATTGTCCCCCCCGATTCCCCAGTCACTGTCCCCCGATTCCCCAGTCACTGTCCCCTGAATCCCCAGTCATTGTCCCCCCCGATTCCCCAGTCACTGTCCCCCGATTCCCCAGTCACTGTCCCCCGAATCCCCAGTCACTGTCCCCCCCGAATCCCCAGTCACTGTCCCCCCCGATTCCCCTGTCACTGTCCCCCGATTCCCCTGTCACTGTCCCCCCTGATTCCCCAGTCACTGTCCCCCGATTCCCCAGTCACTGTCCCCCCCGATTCCCCAGTCACTGTCCCCCGATTCCCCAGTCACTGTCCCCCCCGAATCCCCAGTCACTGTCCCCCCCGAATCCCCAGTCACTGTCCCCCGATTCCCCAGTCACTGTCCCCGATTCCCCAGTCACTGTCCCCCGATTCCCCAGTCACTGTCCCCCCCGATTCCCCAGTCACTGTCCCCTGATTCCCCAGTCACTGTCCCCCCCGATTCCCCAGTCACTGTCCCTCCGATTCCGCAGTCACTGTCCCCCCCGATTCCCCAGTCACTGTCCCCCGATTCCCCAGTCACTGTCCCCCCCCCCGATTCCCCAGTCACTGTCCCCCCCGATTCCCCAGTCACTGTCCCCCGAATCCCCAGTCACTGTCCCCCCCGATTCCCCTGTCACTGTCCCCCCCGATTCCCCTGTCACTGTCCCCCCCGATTCCCCAGTCACTGTCCCCCGAATCCCCAGTCACTGTCCCCCCCGATTCCCCTGTCACTGTCCCCCCCGATTCCCCTGTCACTGTCCCCCGATTCCCCAGTCACTGTCCCCCCTGATTCCCCAGTCACAGTCCCCCGATTCCCCAGTCACTGTCCCCCCCGATTCCCCAGTCACTGTCCGCCGATTCCCCAGTCACTGTCCCCCGATTCCCCTGTCACTGTCCCCCGATTCCCCAGTCACTGTCCCCCCTGATTCCCCAGTCACTGTCCCCCGATTCCCCAGTCACTGTCCCCCCCGATTCCCCAGTCACTGTCTCCCCCGATTCCCCAGTCACTGTCCCCCCCGATTCCCCAGTCACTGTCCCCCGATTCCACAGTCACTGTCCCCCGATTCCCCAGTCACTGTCCCCCGATTCCCCTGTCACTGTCCCCCGATTCCCCAGTCACTGTCCCCCCTGATTCCCCAGTCACTGTCCCCCGATTCCCCAGTCACTGTCCCCCCCGATTCCCCAGTCACTGTCCCCCGATTCCCCAGTCACTGTCCCCCCCGATTCCCCAGTCACTGTCCCCCGATTCCCCAGTCACTGTCCCCCCCGATTCCCCAGTCACTGTCCCCCGATTCCCCAGTCACTGTCCCCCCCGATTCCCCAGTCACTGTCCCCCGCGATTCCCCAGTCATTGTCCCCCCCGATTCCCCAGTCACTGTCCCCCGATTCCCCAGTCACTGTCCCCCCGATTCCCCTGTCACTGTCCCCCGAATCCCCAGTCACTGTCCCCCCCGATTCCCCTGTCACTGTCCCCCGAATCCCCAGTCACTGTCCCCCCCGATTCCCCAGTCACTGTCCCCCCCGATTCCCCTGTCACTGTCCCCCCCGATTCCCCAGTCACTGTCCCCCGATTCCCCAGTCACTCTCCCCCCCGATTCCCCAGTCACTGTCCCCCCCGATTCCCCAGTCACTGTCCCCCCCGATTCCCCAGTCACTGTCCCCCCCGATTTCCCTGTCACTGTCCCCCGATTCCCCAGTCACTGTCCCCCCTGATTCCCCAGTCACTGTCCCCCGATTCCCCAGTCACTGTCCCCCCCGATTCCCCAGTCACTGTCCCCCCCGATTCCCCAGTCACTGTCCCCCCCGATTCCCCAGTCACTGACCCCCCGATTCCCCAGTCACTGTCCCCCCCGATACCCAAGTCACTGTCCCACCGGATTCCCCTGTCACTGTCCCCCCCGATTCCCCAGTTACTGTCCCCCCCGATTCCCCAGTCACTGTCCCCCCCGATTCCCCAGTCACTGTCCCCCCCGATTCCCCAGTCACTGTCCCCCCCGATTCCACAGTCACTGTCCCCCCTGATTCCCCAGTCACTGTCCCCCCCAATTCCCCAGTCACTGTCCCCCGATTCCCCAGTCACTGTCCCCCCCGATTCCCCAGTCACTGTCCCCCCCGATTCCCCAGTCACTGTCCCCCCGATTCCACAGTCACTGTCCCCCCTGATTCCCCAGTCACTGTCCCGCCCGATACCCCAGTCACTGTCCCCCGATTCCCCAGTCACTGTCCCCCCCGATTCCCCAGTCACTGTCCCCCCCGATTCCCATGTCACTGTCCCCCCCGATTCCCCTGTCACTGTCCCCCCCGATTCCCCAGTCACTGTCCCCCGATTCCCCAGTCGCTGTCCCCCGATTCCCCAGTCACTGTCCCCCCCGATTCCCCTGTCACTGTCCCCCGATTCCCCAGTCACTGTCCCCCGAATCCCCAGTCATTGTCCCCCCCGATTCCCCAGTCACTGTCCCCCGATTCCCCAGTCACTGTCCCCCGAATCCCCAGTCACTGTCCCCCCCGAATCCCCAGTCACTGTCCCCCCCGATTCCCCTGTCACTGTCCCCCGATTCCCCTGTCACTGTCCCCCCTGATTCCCCAGTCACTGTCCCCCGATTCCCCAGTCACTGTCCCCCCCGATTCCCCTGTCACTGTCCCCCGATTCCCCAGTCACTGTCCCCCGATTCCCCAGTCACTGTCCCCCCCGATTCCCCAGTCACTGTCCCCCCCGATTCCCCTGTCACTGTCCCCCGATTCCCCAGTCACTGTCCCCCCCGATTCCCCAGTCACTGTCCCCCCCGATTCCCCAGTCACTGTCCCCTGATTCCCCAGTCACTGTCCCCCCCGATTCCCCAGTCACTGTCCCTCCGATTCCGCAGTCACTGTCCCCCCCGATTCCCCTGTCACTGTCCCCCGATTCCCCAGTCACTGTCCCCCCCCCCGATTCCCCAGTCACTGTCCCCCCCGATTCCCCAGTCACTGTCCCCCGAATCCCCAGTCACTGTCCCCCCCGATTCCCCTGTCACTGTCCCCCCCGATTCCCCTGTCACTGTCCCCCCCGATTCCCCAGTAACTGTCCCCCGAATCCCCAGTCACTGTCGCCCCCGATTCCCCTGTCACTGTCCCCCCCGATTCCCCTGTCACTGTCCCCCGATTCCCCAGTCACTGTCCCCCCTGATTCCCCAGTCACTGTCCCCCGATTCCCCAGTCACTGTCCCCCCCGATTCCCCAGTCACTGTCCCCCGATTCGCCAGTCACTGTCCCCCCCGATTCCCCTGTCACTGTCCCCCGATTCCCCAGTCACTGTCCCCCCTGATTCCCCAGTCACTGTCCCCCGATTCCCCAGTCACTGTCCCCCCCGATTCCCCAGTCACTGTCCCCCCCGATTCCCCAGTCACTGTCCCCCCCGATTCCCCAGTCACTGTCCCCCGATTCCACAGTCACTGTCCCCCGATTCCCCAGTCACTGTCCCCCGATTCCCCTGACACTGTCCCCCGATTCCCCAGTCACTGTCCCCCCTGATTCCCCAGTCACTGTCCCCCGATTCCCCAGTCACTGTCCCCCCCGATTCCCCAGTCACTGTCCCCCGATTCCCCAGTCACTGTCCCCCCCGATTCCCCAGTCACTGTCCCCCGATTCCCCAGTCACTGTCCCCCCCGATTCCCCAGTCACTGTCCCCCGATTCCCCAGTCACTGTCCCCCCCGATTCCCCAGTCACTGTCACCCGCGATTCCCCAGTCATTGTCCCCCCCGATTCCCCAGTCACTGTCCCCCGATTCCCCAGTCACTGTCCCCCCCGATTCCCCTGTCACTGTCCCCCGAATCCCCAGTCACTGTCCCCCCCGATTCCCCTGTCACTGTCCCCCGAATCCCCAGTCACTGTCCCCCCCGATTCCCCAGTCACTGTCCCCCCCCGATTCCCCTGTCACTGTCCCCCCCGATTCCCCAGTCACTGTCCCCCGATTCCCCTGTCACTGTCCCCCCCGATTCCCCAGTCACTGTCCCCCCCGATTCCCAAGTCACTGTCCCCCCCGATTTCCCTGTCACTGTCCCCCGATTCCCCAGTCACTGTCCCCCCTGATTCCCCAGTCACTGTCCCCCGATTCCCCAGTCACTGTCCCCCCCGATTCCCCAGTCACTGTCCCCCCCGATTCCCCAGTCACTGTCCCCCCCGATTCCCCTGTCACTGTCCCCCCCGATTCCCCAGTCACTGTCCCCCCCGATACCCCAGTCACTGTCCCCCCGGATTCCCCTGTCACTGTCCCCCCCGATTCCCCAGTTACTGTCCCCCCCGATTCCCCAGTCACTGTCCCCCCCGATTCCCCAGTCACTGTCCCCCCCGATTCCCCAGTCACTGTCCCCCCCGATTCCACAGTCACTGTCCCCCCTGATTCCCCAGTCACTGTCCCCCCCGATACCCCAGTCACTGTCCCCCGATTCCCCAGTCACTGTCCCCCCCGATTCCCCAGTCACTGTCCCCCCCGATTCCCCAGTCACTGTCCCCCCCGATTCCACAGTCACTGTCCCCCCTGATTCCCCAGTCACTGTCCCCCCCGATACCCCAGTCACTGTCCCCCGATTCCCCAGTCACTGTCCCCCCCGATTCCCCAGTCACTGTCCCCCCCGATTCCCCTGTCACTGTCCCCCCCGATTCCCCTGTCACTGTCCCCCCCGATTCCCCAGTCACTGTCCCCCGATTCCCCAGTCGCTGTCCCCCGATTCCCCAGTCACTGTCCCCCCCGATTGCCCTGTCACTGTCCCCCGATTCCCCAGTCACTGTCCCCCCGATTCCCCAGTCACTGTCCCCCGATTCCACAGTCACTGTCCCCCGATTCCCCTGTCACTGTCCCCCGATTCCCCAGTCACTGTCCCCCGATTCCCCAGTCACTGTCCCCCGATTCCACAGTCACTGTCCCCCGATTCCCCAGTCACTGTCCCCCGATTCCCCTGTCACTGTCCCCCGATTCCCCAGTCACTGTCCCCCCTGATTCCCCAGTCACTGTCCACCGATTCCCCAGTCACTGTCCCCCGATTCCCCAGTCACTGTCCCCCCCGATTCCCCTGTCACTGTCCCCCGATTCCCCAGTCACTGTCCCCCCTGATTCCCCAGTCACTGTCCCCCGATTCCCCAGTCACTGTCCCCCCCGATTCCCCAGTCACTGTCCCCGATTCCCCAGTCACTGTCCACCCCGATTCCACAGTCACTGTCCCCCCCGATTCCCCAGTCACTGTCCCCCCCGATTCCCCAGTCACTGTCCCCCGATTCCCCAGTCACTGTCCCCCCCGATTCCCCAGTCACTGTCCCCCCCGATTCCCCAGTCATTGTCCCCCCCGATTCCCCAGTCACTGTCCCCCGATTCCCCAGTCACTGTCCCCCCCGATTCCCCAGTCACTGTCCCCCGATTCCCCAGTCACTGTCCCCCGATTCCCCAGTCACTGTCCCCCCCGATTCCCCAGTCACTGTCCCCCCCGATTCCGCAGTCACTGTCCCCCCCGATTCCCCAGTCACTGTCCCCCCCGAATCCCCAGTCACTGTCCCCCGATTCCCCAGTCACTGTCCCCCCCGATTCCCCAGTCACTGTCCCCCCCGATTCCCCAGTCACTGTCCCCCCCGATTCCCCTGTCACTGTCCCCCCCGAATCCCCAGTCACTGTCCCCCGATTCCCCAGTCACTGTCCCCCCCGATTCCCCAGTCACTGTCCCCCGATTCCCCAGTCACTGTCCCCCGATTCCCCAGTCACTGTCCCCCCGATTCCCCAGTCACTGTCCCCCCCGATTCCCCAGTCACTGTCCCCCGAATCCCCAGTCACTGTCCCCCCCGATTCCCGTCACTGTCCCCCCCGATTCCCCTGTCACTGTCCCCCCCGATTCCCCAGTCACTGTCCCCCGATTCCCCAGTCACTGTCCCCCCTGATTCCCCAGTCACTGTCCCCCGATTCCCCTGTCACTGTCCCCCGATTCCCCTGTCACTGTCCCCCGATTCCCCAGTCACTGTCCCCCCTGATTCCCCAGTCACTGTCCCCCGATTCCCCTGTCACTGTCCCCCGATTCCCCAGTCACTGTCCCCCCCCGATTCCCCAGTCACTGTCCCCCGATTCCCCAGTCACTGTCCCCCAATTCCCCAGTCACTGTCCCCCCCGATTCCCCAGTCACTGTCCCCCCCGATTCCCCTGTCACTGTCCCCCGATTCCCCTGTCACTGTCCCCCCCGATTCCCCAGTCACTGTCCCCCGATTCCCCAGTCACTGTCCCCCCCGATTCCCCTGTCACTGTCCCCCCCGATTCCCCAGTCACTGTCCCCCGATTCCCCAGTCACTGTCCCCCCCGACTCCCCAGTCACTGTCCCCCCCGATTCCCCAGTCACTGTCCCCCGATTCCCCAGTCACTGTCCCCCCCGATTCCCCAGTCACTGCCCCCCGATTCCCCAGTCACTGTCCCCCCCGATTCCCCTGTCACTGTCCCCCCCGATTCCCCAGTCACTGTCCCCCGATTCCCCAGTCACTGTCCCCCCCGAATCCCCAGTCACTGTCCCCCGATTCCCCAGTCACTGTCCCCCCCGATTCCCCAGTCACTGTCCCCCGATTCCCCAGTCACTGTCCCCCCCGATTCCCCAGTCACTGTCCCCCCCGATTCCGCAGTCACTGTCCCCCCCGATTCCCCTGTCACTGTCCCCCGATTCCCCAGTCACTGTCCCCCGATTCCCCAGTCACTGTCCCCCCCGATTCCCCAGTCACTGTCCCCCCCGATTCCCCTGTCACTGTCCCCCGATTCCCCAGTCACTGTCCCCCCCGATTCCCCAGTCACTGTCCCCCCCGATTCCCCAGTCACTGTCCCCCGAATCCCCAGTCACTGTCCCCCCCCGATTCCCCTGTCACTGTCCACCCCGATTCCCCTGTCACTGTCCCCCCCGATTCCCCAGTCACTGTCCCCCGAATCCCCTGTCACTGTCCCCCCCGATTCCCCTGTCACTGTCCCCCCCGATTCCCCAGTCACTGTCCCCCCCGATTCCCCTGTCACTGTCCCCCCCGATTCCCCAGTCACTGTCCCCCGATTCCCCAGTCACTGTCCCCCCCGATTCCCCAGTCACTGTCCCCCGATTCCCCAGTCACTGTCCCCCACGATTCCCCAGTCACTGTCCCCCGATTCCCCAGTCACTGTCCCCCCCGATTCCCCAGTCACTGTCACCCGCGATTCCCCAGTCATTGTCCCCCCCGATTCCCCAGTCACTGTCCCCCGATTCCCCAGTCACTGTCCCCCCCGATTGCCCAGTCACTGTCCCCCGATTCCCCAGTCACTGTCCCCCCCGATTCCCCAGTCACTGTCACCCGATTCCCCAGTCATTGTCCCCCCCGATTCCCCTGTCACTGTCCCCCCTGATTCCCCAGTCACTGTCCCCCGATTCCCCAGTCACTGTCCCCCGATTCCCCAGTCATTGTCCCCACTGATTCCCCAGTCACTGTCCCCCGAATCCCCAGTCACTGTCCCCCCCGATTCCCCTGTCACTGTCCCCCCCGATTCCCCAGTCACTGTCCCCCGAATCCCCAGTCACTGTCCCCCCCCGATTCCCCAGTCACTGTCCCCCCCGATTCCCCAGTCACTGTCCCCCGAATCCCCAGTCACTGTCCCCCCCGATTCCCCAGTCACTGTCCCCCCTGATTCCCCAGTCATTGTCCCCCCTGATTCCCCAGTCACTGTCCCCCGAATCCCCAGTCACTGTCCCCCCGATTCCCCAGTCACTGTCCCCCGAATCCCCAGTCACTGTCCCCCCCGATTCCCCTGTCACTGTCCCCCCCGATTCCCCTGTCACTGTCCCCCGATTCCCCTGTCACTGTCCGCCCTGATTCCCCAGTCATTGTCCCCCCTGATTCCCCAGTCATTGTCCCCCCCGATTCCCCTGTCACTGTTCCCCCCGATTCCCCAGTCACTGTCCCCCCCGATTCCCCAGTCACTGTCCCCCGATTCCCCAGTCACTGTCCCCCCCGATTCCCCAGTCACTGTCCCCCGATTCCCCAGTCACTGTCCCCCCTGATTCCCCAGTCACTGTCCCCCCTGATTCCCCAGTCATTGTCCCCCCCGATTCCCCAGTCACTGTCCCCCGATTCCCCAGTCACTGTCCCCCGAATCCCCAGTCATTGTCCCCCCCGATTCCCCAGTCACTGTCCCCCGATTCCCCAGTCACTGTCCCCCGAATCCCCAGTCACTGTCCCCCGAATCCCCAGTCACTGTCCCCCCCGAATCCCCAGTCACTGTCCCCCCCGATTCCCCTGTCACTGTCCCCCGATTCCCCTGTCACTGTCCCCCCTGATTCCCCAGTCACTGTCCCCCGATTCCCCAGTCACTGTCCCCCGATTCCCCAGTCACTGTCCCCCCTGATTCACCAGTCATTGTCCCCCCCGATTCCCCAGTCACTGTCCCCCAATTCCCCAGTCACTGTCCCCCGAATCCCCAGTCACTGACCCCCCCGATTCCCCAGTCATTGTCCCCCCCGATTCCGCTGTCACTGTCCCCCCCGATTCCCCAGTCACTGTCCCCCCCGATTGCCCAGTCACTGTCCCCCGATTCCCCAGTCACTGTCCCCCCCGATTCCCCAGTCACTGTCCCCCGATTCCCCAGTCATTGTCCCCCCCGATTCCCCTGTCACTGTCCCCCCTGATTCCCCAGTCACTGTCCCCCGAATCCCCAGTCACTGTCCCCCGATTCCCCAGTCACTGTCCCCCGATTCCCCAGTCATTGTCCCCCCTGATTCCCCAGTCACTGTCCCCCGAATCCCCAGTCACTGTCCCCCCCGATTCCCCAGTCACTGTCTCCCCCGATTCCCCAGTCACTGTCCCCCCCGATTGCGCAGTCACTGTCCCCCGATTCCCCAGTCACTGTCCCCCCCGATTCCCCAGTCACTGTCCCCCGATTCCCCAGTCACTGTCCCCCCCGATTCCCCAGTCACTGTCCCCCCCGATTCCCCAGTCATTGTCCCCCCCCGATTCCCCAGTCACTGTCCCCCCCGATTCCCCAGTCACTGTCCCCCCCGATTCCCCAGTCACTGTCCCCCCCGATTCCCCAGTCACTGTCCCCCGATTCCCCTGTCACTGTCCCCCCCGATTCCCCAGTCACTGTCCCCCGATTCCCCAGTCATTGTCCCCCCCGATTCCCCAGTCACTGTCCCCCCCGATTCCCCAGTCACTGTCCCCCGATTCCCCAGTCACTGTCCCCCGATTCCCCAGTCACTGCCCCCCGATTCCCCAGTCACTGTCCCCCCCGATTCCCCTGTCACTGTCCCCCGATTCCCCTGTCACTGTCCCCCGATTCCCCAGTCACTGTCCCCCCCGATTCCCCAGTCACTGTCCCCCCCGATTCCCCAGTCACTGTCCCCCCCGATTCCCCAGTCACTGTCCCCCCCGATTGCCCAGTCACTGTCCCCCGATTCCCCAGTCACTGTCCCCCCCGATTCCCCAGTCACTGTCCCCCGATTCCCCAGTCATTGTCCCCCCCGATTCCCCAGTCACTGTCCCCCGATTCCCCTGTCACTGTCCCCCGATTCCCCTGTCACTGTCCCCCCCGATTCCCCAGTCACTGTCCCCCGATTCCCCAGTCATTGTCCCCCCCGATTCCCCAGTCACTGTCCCCCCCGATTCCCCTGTCACTGTCCCCCGATTCCCCAGTCACTGTCCCCCGATTCCCCAGTCACTGCCCCCCGATTCCCCAGTCACTGTCCCCCCCGATTCCCCTGTCACTGTCCCCCCCCCGATTGCCCAGTCACTGTCCCCCGATTCCCCAGTCACTGTCCCCCGATTCCCCAGTCACTGTCCCCCGATTCCCCAGTCATTGTCCCCCCTGATTCCCCAGTCACTGTCCCCCGAATCCCCAGTCACTGTCCCCCCCGATTCCCCAGTCACTGTCCCCCCCGATTCCCCAGTCACTGTCCCCCCCGATTGCCCAGTCACTGTCCCCCGATTCCCCAGTCACTGTCCCCCCCGATTCCCCAGTCACTGTCCCCCCGATTCCCCAGTCACTGTCCCCCCCGATTGCCCAGTCACTGTCCCCCGATTCCCCAGTCACTGACCCCCCGATTCCCCAGTCACTGTCCCCCGATTCCCCAGTCACTGTCCCCCCCGATTCCCCAGTCACTGTCCCCCCCCGATTCCCCAGTCACTGTCCCCCCCGATTCCCCAGTCACTGTCACCCCCGATTCCCCAGTCACTGTCCCCCGATTCCCCTGTCACTGTCCCCCCCGATTCCCCAGTCACTGTCCCCCGATTCCCCAGTCACTGCCCCCCGATTGCCAGTCACTGTCCCCCCCGATTCCCCTGTCACTGTCCCCCGATTCCCCTGTCACTGTCCCCCGATTCCCCAGTCACTGTACCCCCCGATTCCCCAGTCACTGTCCCCCCCGATTCCCCAGTCACTGTCCCCCCCGATTGCCCAGTCACTGTCCCCCGATTCCCCAGTCACTGTCCCCCCCCGATTCCCCAGTCACTGTCCCCCGATTCCCAGTCATTGTCCCCCCCGATTCCCCAGTCACTGTCCCCCGATTCCCCTGTCACTGTCCCCCGAATCCCCAGTCACTGTCCCCCCCGATTCCCCAGTCACTGTCCCCCCTGATTCCCCAGTCATTGTCCCCCCTGATTCCCCAGTCACTGTCCCCCGAATCCCCAGTCACTGTCCCCCCGATTCCCAGTCACTGTCCCCCGAATCCCCAGTCACTGTCCCCCCCGATTCCCCAGTCACTGTCCCCCCCGATTGCCCAGTCACTGTCCCCCGATTCCCCAGTCACTGTCCCCCCCGATTCCCCCAGTCACTGTCCCCCGATTCCCCAGTCATTGTCCCCCCCGATTCCCCAGTCACTGTCCCCCGATTCCCCAGTCACTGTCCCCCCCGATTGCCCAGTCACTGTCCCCCGATTCCCCAGTCACTGTCCCCCCCGATTCCCCAGTCACTGTCCCCCGATTCCCCAGTCATTGTCCCCCCCGATTCCCCAGTCACTGTCCCCCGATTCCCCTGTCACTGTCCCCCCGATTCCCCTGTCACTGTCCCCCCGATTCCCCAGTCACTGTCCCCCGATTCCCCAGTCATTGTCCCCCCCGATTCCCCAGTCACTGTCCCCCCCGATTCCCCTGTCACTGTCCCCCGATTCCCCAGTCACTGTCCCCCGATTCCCCAGTCACTGCCCCCCGATTCCCCAGTCACTGTCCCCCCCGATTCCCCTGTCACTGTCCCCCCCCGATTGCCCAGTCACTGTCCCCCGATTCCCCAGTCACTGTCCCCCGATTCCCCAGTCACTGTCCCCCGATTCCCCAGTCATTGTCCCCCCTGATTCCCCAGTCACTGTCCCCCGAATCCCCAGTCACTGTCCCCCCCGATTCCCCAGTCACTGTCCCCCCCGATTCCCCAGTCACTGTCCCCCCCGATTGCCCAGTCACTATCCCCCGATTCCCCAGTCACTGTCCCCCCGATTCCCCAGTCACTGTCCCCCCCGATTCCCCAGTCACTGTCCCCCCCGATTGCCCAGTCACTGTCCCCCGATTCCCCAGTCACTGACCCCCCGATTCCCCAGTCACTGTCCCCCGATTCCCCAGTCACTGTCCCCCCCGATTCCCCAGTCACTGTCCCCCCCGATTCCCCAGTCACTGTCCCCCCCGATTCCCCAGTCACTGTCCCCCCCGATTCCCCAGTCACTGTCCCCCGATTCCCCTGTCACTGTCCCCCCCGATTCCCCAGTCACTGTCCCCCGATTCCCCAGTCACTGCCCCCCGATTGCCAGTCACTGTCCCCCCCGATTCCCCTGTCACTGTCCCCCGATTCCCCTGTCACTGTCCCCCCGATTCCCCAGTCACTGTCCCCCCCGATTCCCCAGTCACTGTCCCCCCCGATTCCCCAGTCACTGTCCCCCCCGATTGCCCAGTCACTGTCCCCCGATTCCCCAGTCACTGTCCCCCCCGATTCCCCAGTCACTGTCCCCCGATTCCCCAGTCATTGTCCCCCCCGATTCCCAGTCACTGTCCCCCGATTCCCCTGTCACTGTCCCCCGATTCCCCAGTCACTGTCCCCCGATTCCCCAGTCATTGTCCCCCCCGATTCCCCAGTCACTGTCCCCCCCGATTCCCCTGTCACTGTCCCCCGATTCCCCAGTCACTGTCCCCCGATTCCCTCGATTCCCCAGTCACTGTCCCCCGATTCCCCAGTCACTGCCCCCCGATTCCCCAGTCACTGCCCCCCGATTCCCCAGTCACTGTCCCCCCCGATTCCCCTGTCACTGTCCCCCCCCGATTGCCCAGTCACTGCCCCCGATTCCCCAGTCACTGTCCCCCCCGATTCCCCTGTCACTGTCCCCCCGATTCCCCAGTCACTGTCCCCCCTGATTCCCCAGTCACTGTCCCCCGATTCCCCAGTCACTGTCCCCCGATTCCCCAGTCACTGTCCCCCGATTCCCCAGTCATTGTCCCCCTGATTCCCCAGTCACTGTCCCCCGAATCCCCAGTCACTGTCCCCCCGATTCCCCAGTCACTGTCTCCCCCGATTCCCCAGTCACTGTCCCCCCCGATTGCGCAGTCACTGTCCCCCGATTCCCCAGTCACTGTCCCCCCCGATTCCCCAGTCACTGTCCCCCCGATTCCCCAGTCACTGTCCCCCCCGATTGCCCAGTCACTGTCCCCCGATTCCCCAGTCACTGTCCCCCCCGATTCCCCAGTCACTGTCCCCCCGATTCCCCAGTCACTGTCCCCCCCGATTCCCCAGTCACTGTCCCCCCTGATTCCCCAGTCACTGTCCCCCCCGATTCCCCAGTCACTGTCCCCCGATTCCCCTGTCACTGTCCCCCCGATTCCCCAGTCACTGTCCCCCGATTCCCCAGTCATTGTCCCCCCCGATTCCCCAGTCACTGTCCCCCCCGATTCCGCTGTCACTGTCCCCCCGATTCCCCAGTCACTGTCCCCCGATTCCCAGTCACTGCCCCCCGATTCCCCAGTCACTGTCCCCCCCGATTCCCCTGTCACTGTCCCCCGATTCCCCTGTCACTGTCCCCCGATTCCCCAGTCACTGTCCCCCCCGATTCCCCAGTCACTGTCCCCCCTGATTCCCCAGTCACTGTCCCCCCCCGATTCCCCAGTCACTGTCCCCCCCGATTGCCCAGTCACTGTCCCCCGATTCCCCAGTCACTGTCCCCCCCGATTCCCCAGTCACTGTCCCCCGATTCCCCAGTCATTGTCCCCCCCGATTCCCCAGTCACTGTCCCCCGATTCCCCTGTCACTGTCCCCCGATTCCCCTGTCACTGTCCCCCCCGATTCCCCAGTCACTGTCCCCCGATTCCCCAGTCATTGTCCCCCCCGATTCCCCAGTCACTGTCCCCCCCGATTCCCCTGTCACTGTCCCCCGATTCCCCAGTCACTGTCCCCCGATTCCCCAGTCACTGCCCCCCGATTCCCCAGTCACTGTCCCCCCCGATTCCCCTGTCACTGTCCCCCCCCGATTGCCCAGTCACTGTCCCCCGATTCCCCAGTCACTGTCCCCCGATTCCCCAGTCATTGTCCCCCCTGATTCCCCAGTCACTGTCCCCCGAATCCCCAGTCACTGTCCCCCCCGATTCCCCAGTCACTGTCCCCCCCGATTCCCCAGTCACTGTCCCCCCCGATTGCCCAGTCACTGTCCCCCGATTCCCCAGTCACTGTCCCCCCCGATTCCCCAGTCACTGTCCCCCCCGATTCCCCAGTCACTGTCCCCCCCGATTGCCCAGTCACTGTCCCCCGATTCCCCAGTCACTGACCCCCCGATTCCCCAGTCACTGTCCCCCGATTCCCCAGTCACTGTCCCCCCCGATTCCCCAGTCACAGTCCCCCCCGATTCCCCAGTCACTGTCCCCCCCGATTCCCCAGTCACTGTCCCCCCCGATTCCCCAGTCACTGTCCCCCGATTCCCCTGTCAATGTCCCCCGATTCCCCTGTCACTGTCCCCCGATTCCCCAGTCACTGTCCCCCCCGATTCCCCAGTCACTGTCCCCCCCGATTCCCCAGTCACTGTCCCCCCCGATTCCCCAGTCACTGTCCCCCCCGATTGCCCAGTCACTGTCCCCCGATTCCCCAGTCACTGTCCCCCCCGATTCCCCAGTCACTGTCCCCCGATTCCCCAGTCATTGTCCCCCCCGATTCCCCAGTCACTGTCCCCCGATTCCCCTGTCACTGTCCCCCGATTCCCCAGTCACTGTCCCCCGATTCCCCAGTCATTGTCCCCCCCGATTCCCCAGTCACTGTCCCCCCCGATTCCCCTGTCACTGTCCCCCGATTCCCCAGTCACTGTCCCCCGATTCCCCAGTCACTGCCCCCCGATTCCCCAGTCACTGTCCCCCCCGATTCCCCTGTCACTGTCCCCCCCCGATTGCCCAGTCACTGCCCCCCGATTCCCCAGTCACTGTCCCCCCCGATTCCCCTGTCACTGTCCCCCCCCGATTCCCCAGTCACTGTCCCCCGATTCCCCAGTCACTGTCCCCCGATTCCCCAGTCACTGTCCCCCCCGATTCCCCAGTCACTGTCCCCCGATTCCCCAGTCACTGTCCCCCGATTCCCCTGTCACTGTCCCCCCCGATTGCCCAGTCACTGCCCCCCGATTCCCCAGTCACTGTCCCCCCCGATTCCCCTGTCACTGTCCCCCCCCGATTCCCCAGTCACTGTCCCCCGATTCCCCAGTCACTGTCCCCCCCGATTCCCCAGTCACTGTCCCCCGATTCCCCAGTCACTGTCCCCCGATTCCCCAGTCACTGTCCCCCGAATCCCCAGTCACTGTCCCCCGATTCCCCAGTCACTGTCCCCCGATTCCCCAGTCACTGTCCCCCCGATTCCCCAGTCACTGTCCCCCCTGATTCCCCAGTCATTGTCCTCCCCGATTCCCCAGTCACTGTCCCCCGATTCCCCAGTCACTGTCCCCCCCGATTCCCCAGTCACTGTCCCCCCCGATTCCCCTGTCACTGTCCCCCGATTCCCCAGTCACTGTCCCCCCCGATTCCCCAGTCACTGTCCCCCGATTCCCCAGTCACTGTCCCCCCCGAATCCCCAGTCACTGTCCCCCCCGAATCCCCAGTCACTGTCCCCCGATTCCCCAGTCACTGTCCCCCCCGATTCCCCAGTCACTGTCCCCCGATTCCCCAGTCACTGTCCCCCCCGATTCCCCAGTCACTGTCCCCTGATTCCCCAGTCACTGTCCCCCCCGATTCCCCAGTCACTGTCCCTCCGATTCCGCAGTCACTGTCCCCCCCGATTCCCCTGTCACTGTCCCCCGATTCCCCAGTCACTGTCCCCCGATTCCCCAGTCACTGTCCCCCCCCCGATTCCCCAGTCACTGTCCCCCCCGATTCCCCAGTCACTGTCCCCTGAATCCCCAGTCACTGTCCCCCCCGATTCCCCTGTCACTGTCCCCCCCGATTCCCCTGTCACTGTCCCCCCGATTCCCCAGTCACTGTCCCCCGAATCCCCAGTCACTGTCCCCCCCGATTCCCCTGTCACTGTCCCCCCCGATTCCCCTGTCACTGTCCCCCGATTCCCCAGTCACTGTCCCCCCTGATTCCCCAGTCACTGTCCCCCGATTCCCCAGTCACTGTCCCCCCCGATTCCCCAGTCACTGTCCCCCGATTCCCCAGTCACTGTCCCCCGATTCCCCTGTCACTGTCCCCCGATTCCCCAGTTACTGTCCCCCCTGATTCCCCAGTCACTGTCCCCCGACTCCCCAGTCACTGTCCCCCCCGATTCCCTAGTCACTGTCCCCCCCGATTCCCCAGTCACTGTCCCCCCCGATTCCCCAGTCACTGTCCCCCGATTCCACAGTCACTGTCCCCCGATTCCCCAGTCACTGTCCCCCGATTCCCCTGTCACTGTCCCCCGATTCCCCAGTCACTGTCCCCCCTGATTCCCCAGTCACTGTCCCCCGATTCCCCAGTCACTGTCCCCCCCGATTCCCCAGTCACTGTCCCCCCCGATTCCCCAGTCACTGTCCCCCCCGATTGCCCAGTCACTGTCCCCCGATTCCCCAGTCACTGTCCCCCCCGATTCCCCAGTCACTGTCCCCCGATTCCCCAGTCATTGTCCCCCCCGATTCCCCAGTCACTGTCCCCCGATTCCCCAGTCATTGTCCCCCCCGATTCCCCAGTCACTGTCCCCCCCGATTCCCCTGTCACTGTCCCCCGATTCCCCAGTCACTGTCCCCCGATTCCCCAGTCACTGCCCCCCGATTCCCCAGTCACTGCCCCCCGATTCCCCAGTCACTGTCCCCCCCGATTCCCCTGTCACTGTCCCCCCCCGATTGCCCAGTCATTGCCCCCCGATTCCCCAGTCACTGTCCCCCCCGATTCCCCTGTCACTGTCCCCCCCGATTCCCCAGTCACTGTCCCCCCTGATTCCCCAGTCACTGTCCCCCGATACCCCAGTCACTGTCCCCCGATTCCCCAGTCACTGTCCCCCGATTCCCCAGTCATTGTCCCCCCTGATTCCCCAGTCACTGTCCCCCGAATCCCCAGTCACTGTCCCCCCCGATTCCCCAGTCACTGTCTCCCCCGATTCCCCAGTCACTGTCCCCCCCGATTGCGCAGTCACTGTCCCCCGATTCCCCAGTCACTGTCCCCCCCGATTCCGCAGTCACTGTCCCCCCCGATTCCCCAGTCACTGTCCCCCCCGATTGCCCAGTCACTGTCCCCCGATTCCCCAGTCACTGTCCCCCCCGATTCCCCAGTCACTGTCCCCCCCGATTCCCCAGTCACTGTCCCCCCCGATTCCCCAGTCACTGTCCCCCCTGATTCCCCAGTCACTGTCCCCCCCGATTCCCCAGTCACTGTCCCCCGATTCCCCTGTCACTGTCCCCCCCGATTCCCCAGTCACTGTCCCCCGATTCCCCAGTCATTGTCCCCCCCGATTCCCCAGTCACTGTCCCCCCCGATTCCCCAGTCACTGTCCCCCGATTCCCCAGTCACTGTCCCCCGATTCCCCAGTCACTGCCCCCCGATTCCCCAGTCACTGTCCCCCCCGATTCCCCTGTCACTGTCCCCCGATTCCCCTGTCACTGTCCCCCGATTCCCCAGTCACTGTCCCCCCCGATTCCCCAGTCACTGTCCCCCCCGATTCCCCAGTCACTGTCCCCCCCGATTGCCCAGTCACTGTCCCCCGATTCCCCAGTCACTGACCCCCCGATTCCCCAGTCACTGTCCCCCGATTCCCCAGTCACTGTCCCCCCCGATTCCCCAGTCACTGTCCCCCCCGATTCCCCAGTCACTGTCCCCCCCGATTCCCCAGTCACTGTCCCCCCCGATTCCCCAGTCACTGTCCCCCGATTCCCCTGTCACTGTCCCCCCCGATTCCCCAGTCACTGTCCCCCGATTCCCCAGTCACTGCCCCCCGATTGCCAGTCACTGTCCCCCCCGATTCCCCTGTCACTGTCCCCCGATTCCCCTGTCACTGTCCCCCGATTCCCCAGTCACTGTACCCCCCGATTCCCCAGTCACTGTCCCCCCCGATTCCCCAGTCACTGTCCCCCCCGATTGCCCAGTCACTGTCCCCCGATTCCCCAGTCACTGTCCCCCCCGATTCCCCAGTCACTGTCCCCCGATTCCCCAGTCATTGTCCCCCCCGATTCCCCAGTCACTGTCCCCCGATTCCCCTGTCACTGTCCCCCGAATCCCCAGTCACTGTCCCCCCCGATTCCCCAGTCACTGTCCCCCCTGATTCCCCAGTCATTGTCCCCCCTGATTCCCCAGTCACTGTCCCCCGAATCCCCAGTCACTGTCCCCCCGATTCCCCAGTCACTGTCCCCCGAATCCCCAGTCACTGTCCCCCCCGATTCCCCAGTCACTGTCCCCCCCGATTGCCCAGTCACTGTCCCCCGATTCCCCAGTCACTGTCCCCCCCGATTCCCCAGTCACTGTCCCCCGATTCCCCAGTCACTGTCCCCCCCGATTCCCCAGTCACTGTCCCCCGATTCCCCAGTCATTGTCCCCCCCGATTCCCCAGTCACTGTCCCCCGATTCCCCAGTCACTGCCCCCCGATTGCCAGTCACTGTCCCCCCCGATTCCCCAGTCACTGTCCCCCGATTCCCCTGTCACTGTCCCCCGAATCCCCAGTCACTGTCCCCCCCGATTCCCCAGTCACTGTCCCCCCTGATTCCCCAGTCATTGTCCCCCCTGATTCCCCAGTCACTGTCCCCCGAATCCCCAGTCACTGTCCCCCCCGATTGCCCAGTCACTGCCCCCCGATTCCCCAGTCACTGTCCCCCCCGATTCCCCTGTCACTGTCCCCCCCCGATTCCCCAGTCACTGTCCCCCGATTCCCCAGTCACTGTCCCCCCCGATTCCCCAGTCACTGTCCCCCGATTCCCCAGTCACTGTCCCCCGATTCCCCAGTCACTGTCCCCCGAATCCCCTGTCACTGTCCCCCGATTCCCCAGTCACTGTCCCCCGATTCCCCAGTCACTGTCCCCCCGATTCCCCAGTCACTGTCCCCCCTGATTCCCCAGTCATTGTCCTCCCCGATTCCCCAGTCACTGTCCCCCGATTCCCCAGTCACTGTCCCCCCCGATTCCCCAGTCACTGTCCCCCCCGATTCCCCTGTCACTGTCCCCCGATTCCCCAGTCACTGTCCCCCCCGATTCCCCAGTCACTGTCCCCCGATTCCCCAGTCACTGTCCCCCCCGAATCCCCAGTCACTGTCCCCCCCGAATCCCCAGTCACTGTCCCCCGATTCCCCAGTCACTGTCCCCCCCGATTCCCCAGTCACTGTCCCCCGATTCCCCAGTCACTGTCCCCCCCGATTCCCCAGTCACTGTCCCCTGATTCCCCAGTCACTGTCCCCCCCGATTCCCCAGTCACTGTCCCTCCGATTCCGCAGTCACTGTCCCCCCCGATTCCCCTGTCACTGTCCCCCGATTCCCCAGTCACTGTCCCCCGATTCCCCAGTCACTGTCCCCCCGCCGATTCCCCAGTCACTGTCCCCCCCGATTCCCCAGTCACTGTCCCCTGAATCCCCAGTCACTGTCCCCCCCGATTCCCCTGTCACTGTCCCCCCCGATTCCCCTGTCACTGTCCCCCCGATTCCCCAGTCACTGTCCCCCGAATCCCCAGTCACTGTCCCCCCCGATTCCCCTGTCACTGTCCCCCCCGATTCCCCTGTCACTGTCCCCCGATTCCCCAGTCACTGTCCCCCCTGATTCCCCAGTCACTGTCCCCCGATTCCCCAGTCACTGTCCCCCCCGATTCCCCAGTCACTGTCCCCCGATTCCCCAGTCACTGTCCCCCGATTCCCCTGTCACTGTCCCCCGATTCCCCAGTTACTGTCCCCCCTGATTCCCCAGTCACTGTCCCCCGACTCCCCAGTCACTGTCCCCCCCGATTCCCTAGTCACTGTCCCCCCCGATTCCCCAGTCACTGTCCCCCCCGATTCCCCAGTCACTGTCCCCCGATTCCACAGTCACTGTCCCCCGATTCCCCAGTCACTGTCCCCCGATTCCCCTGTCACTGTCCCCCGATTCCCCAGTCACTGTCCCCCCTGATTCCCCAGTCACTGTCCCCCGATTCCCCAGTCACTGTCCCCCCCGATTCCCCAGTCACTGTCCCCCCCGATTCCCCAGTCACTGTCCCCCCCGATTGCCCAGTCACTGTCCCCCGATTCCCCAGTCACTGTCCCCCCCGATTCCCCAGTCACTGTCCCCCGATTCCCCAGTCATTGTCCCCCCCGATTCCCCAGTCACTGTCCCCCGATTCCCCAGTCATTGTCCCCCCCGATTCCCCAGTCACTGTCCCCCCCGATTCCCCTGTCACTGTCCCCCGATTCCCCAGTCACTGTCCCCCGATTCCCCAGTCACTGCCCCCCGATTCCCCAGTCACTGCCCCCCGATTCCCCAGTCACTGTCCCCCCCGATTCCCCTGTCACTGTCCCCCCCCGATTGCCCAGTCATTGCCCCCCGATTCCCCAGTCACTGTCCCCCCCGATTCCCCTGTCACTGTCCCCCCCGATTCCCCAGTCACTGTCCCCCCTGATTCCCCAGTCACTGTCCCCCGATTCCCCAGTCACTGTCCCCCGATTCCCCAGTCACTGTCCCCCGATTCCCCAGTCATTGTCCCCCCTGATTCCCCAGTCACTGTCCCCCGAATCCCCAGTCACTGTCCCCCCCGATTCCCCAGTCACTGTCTCCCCCGATTCCCCAGTCACTGTCCCCCCCGATTGCGCAGTCACTGTCCCCCGATTCCCCAGTCACTGTCCCCCCCGATTCCGCAGTCACTGTCCCCCCCGATTCCCCAGTCACTGTCCCCCCCGATTGCCCAGTCACTGTCCCCCGATTCCCCAGTCACTGTCCCCCCCGATTCCCCAGTCACTGTCCCCCCCGATTCCCCAGTCACTGTCCCCCCCGATTCCCCAGTCACTGTCCCCCCTGATTCCCCAGTCACTGTCCCCCCCGATTCCCCAGTCACTGTCCCCCGATTCCCCTGTCACTGTCCCCCCCGATTCCCCAGTCACTGTCCCCCGATTCCCCAGTCATTGTCCCCCCCGATTCCCCAGTCACTGTCCCCCCCGATTCCCCAGTCACTGTCCCCCGATTCCCCAGTCACTGTCCCCCGATTCCCCAGTCACTGCCCCCCGATTCCCCAGTCACTGTCCCCCCCGATTCCCCTGTCACTGTCCCCCGATTCCCCTGTCACTGTCCCCCGATTCCCCAGTCACTGTCCCCCCCGATTCCCCAGTCACTGTCCCCCCCGATTCCCCAGTCACTGTCCCCCCCGATTGCCCAGTCACTGTCCCCCGATTCCCCAGTCACTGACCCCCCGATTCCCCAGTCACTGTCCCCCGATTCCCCAGTCACTGTCCCCCCCGATTCCCCAGTCACTGTCCCCCCCGATTCCCCAGTCACTGTCCCCCCCGATTCCCCAGTCACTGTCCCCCGATTCCCCTGTCACTGTCCCCCCCGATTCCCCAGTCACTGTCCCCCGATTCCCCAGTCACTGCCCCCCGATTGCCAGTCACTGTCCCCCCCGATTCCCCTGTCACTGTCCCCCGATTCCCCTGTCACTGTCCCCCGATTCCCCAGTCACTGTACCCCCCGATTCCCCAGTCACTGTCCCCCCCGATTCCCCAGTCACTGTCCCCCCCGATTGCCCAGTCACTGTCCCCCGATTCCCCAGTCACTGTCCCCCCCGATTCCCCAGTCACTGTCCCCCGATTCCCCAGTCATTGTCCCCCCCGATTCCCCAGTCACTGTCCCCCGATTCCCCTGTCACTGTCCCCCGAATCCCCAGTCACTGTCCCCCCCGATTCCCCAGTCACTGTCCCCCCTGATTCCCCAGTCATTGTCCCCCCTGATTCCCCAGTCACTGTCCCCCGAATCCCCAGTCACTGTCCCCCCGATTCCCCAGTCACTGTCCCCCGAATCCCCAGTCACTGTCCCCCCCGATTCCCCAGTCACTGTCCCCCCCGATTGCCCAGTCACTGTCCCCCGATTCCCCAGTCACTGTCCCCCCCGATTCCCCAGTCACTGTCCCCCGATTCCCCAGTCATTGTCCCCCCCGATTCCCCAGTCACTGTCCCCCGATTCCCCAGTCACTGTCCCCCCCGATTGCCCAGTCACTGTCCCCCGATTCCCCAGTCACTGTCCCCCCCGATTCCCCAGTCACTGTCCCCCGATTCCCCAGTCATTGTCCCCCCCGATTCCCCAGTCACTGTCCCCCGATTCCCCTGTCACTGTCCCCCGATTCCCCTGTCACTGTCCCCCCCGATTCCCCAGTCACTGTCCCCCGATTCCCCAGTCATTGTCCCCCCCGATTCCCCAGTCACTGTCCCCCCCGATTCCCCTGTCACTGTCCCCCGATTCCCCAGTCACTGTCCCCCGATTCCCCAGTCACTGCCCCCCGATTCCCCAGTCACTGTCCCCCCCGATTCCCCTGTCACTGTCCCCCCCCGATTGCCCAGTCACTGTCCCCCGATTCCCCAGTCACTGTCCCCCGATTCCCCAGTCACTGTCCCCCGATTCCCCAGTCATTGTCCCCCCTGATTCCCCAGTCACTGTCCCCCGAATCCCCAGTCACTGTCCCCCCCGATTCCCCAGTCACTGTCCCCCCCGATTCCCCAGTCACTGTCCCCCCCGATTGCCCAGTCACTGTCCCCCGATTCCCCAGTCACTGTCCCCCCCGATTCCCCAGTCACTGTCCCCCCCGATTCCCCAGTCACTGTCCCCCCCGATTGCCCAGTCACTGTCCCCCGATTCCCCAGTCACTGACCCCCCGATTCCCCAGTCACTGTCCCCCGATTCCCCAGTCACTGTCCCCCCCGATTCCCCAGTCACTGTCCCCCCCGATTCCCCAGTCACTGTCCCCCCCGATTCCCCAGTCACTGTCCCCCCCGATTCCCCAGTCACTGTCCCCCGATTCCCCTGTCACTGTCCCCCCCGATTCCCCAGTCACTGTCCCCCGATTCCCCAGTCACTGCCCCCCGATTGCCAGTCACTGTCCCCCCCGATTCCCCTGTCACTGTCCCCCGATTCCCCTGTCACTGTCCCCCGATTCCCCAGTCACTGTCCCCCCCGATTCCCCAGTCACTGTCCCCCCCGATTCCCCAGTCACTGTCCCCCCCGATTGCCCAGTCACTGTCCCCCGATTCCCCAGTCACTGTCCCCCCCGATTCCCCAGTCACTGTCCCCCGATTCCCCAGTCATTGTCCCCCCCGATTCCCCAGTCACTGTCCCCCGATTCCCCTGTCACTGTCCCCCGATTCCCCAGTCACTGTCCCCCGATTCCCCAGTCATTGTCCCCCCCGATTCCCCAGTCACTGTCCCCCCCGATTCCCCTGTCACTGTCCCCCGATTCCCCAGTCACTGTCCCCCGATTCCCCAGTCACTGCCCCCCGATTCCCCAGTCACTGCCCCCCGATTCCCCAGTCACTGTCCCCCCCGATTCCCCTGTCACTGTCCCCCCCCGATTGCCCAGTCACTGCCCCCCGATTCCCCAGTCACTGTCCCCCCCGATTCCCCTGTCACTGTCCCCCCCGATTCCCCAGTCACTGTCCCCCCTGATTCCCCAGTCACTGTCCCCCGATTCCCCAGTCACTGTCCCCCGATTCCCCAGTCACTGTCCCCCGATTCCCCAGTCATTGTCCCCCCTGATTCCCCAGTCACTGTCCCCCGAATCCCCAGTCACTGTCCCCCCCGATTCCCCAGTCACTGTCTCCCCCGATTCCCCAGTCACTGTCCCCCCCGATTGCGCAGTCACTGTCCCCCGATTCCCCAGTCACTGTCCCCCCCGATTCCCCAGTCACTGTCCCCCCCGATTCCCCAGTCACTGTCCCCCCCGATTGCCCAGTCACTGTCCCCCGATTCCCCAGTCACTGTCCCCCCCGATTCCCCAGTCACTGTCCCCCCCGATTCCCCAGTCACTGTCCCCCCCGATTCCCCAGTCACTGTCCCCCCTGATTCCCCAGTCACTGTCCCCCCCGATTCCCCAGTCACTGTCCCCCGATTCCCCTGTCACTGTCCCCCCCGATTCCCCAGTCACTGTCCCCCGATTCCCCAGTCATTGTCCCCCCCGATTCCCCAGTCACTGTCCCCCCCGATTCCGCTGTCACTGTCCCCCGATTCCCCAGTCACTGTCCCCCGATTCCCCAGTCACTGCCCCCCGATTCCCCAGTCACTGTCCCCCCCGATTCCCCTGTCACTGTCCCCCGATTCCCCTGTCACTGTCCCCCGATTCCCCAGTCACTGTCCCCCCCGATTCCCCAGTCACTGTCCCCCCTGATTCCCCAGTCACTGTCCCCCCCCGATTCCCCAGTCACTGTCCCCCCCGATTGCCCAGTCACTGTCCCCCGATTCCCCAGTCACTGTCTCCCCCGATTCCCCAGTCACTGTCCCCCGATTCCCCAGTCATTGTCCCCCCCGATTCCCCAGTCACTGTCCCCCGATTCCCCTGTCACTGTCCCCCGATTCCCCTGTCACTGTCCCCCCCGATTCCCCAGTCACTGTCCCCCGATTCCCCAGTCATTGTCCCCCCCGATTCCCCAGTCACTGTCCCCCCCGATTCCCCTGTCACTGTCCCCCGATTCCCCAGTCACTGTCCCCCGATTCCCCAGTCACTGCCCCCCGATTCCCCAGTCACTGTCCCCCCCGATTCCCCTGTCACTGTCCCCCCCCGATTGCCCAGTCACTGTCCCCCGATTCCCCAGTCACTGTCCCCCGATTCCCCAGTCATTGTCCCCCCTGATTCCCCAGTCACTGTCCCCCGAATCCCCAGTCACTGTCCCCCCCGATTCCCCAGTCACTGTCCCCCCCGATTCCCCAGTCACTGTCCCCCCCGATTGCCCAGTCACTGTCCCCCGATTCCCCAGTCACTGTCCCCCCCGATTCCCCAGTCACTGTCCCCCCCGATTCCCCAGTCACTGTCCCCCCCGATTGCCCAGTCACTGTCCCCCGATTCCCCAGTCACTGACCCCCCGATTCCCCAGTCACTGTCCCCCGATTCCCCAGTCACTGTCCCCCCCGATTCCCCAGTCACAGTCCCCCCCGATTCCCCAGTCACTGTCCCCCCCGATTCCCCAGTCACTGTCCCCCCCGATTCCCCAGTCACTGTCCCCCGATTCCCCTGTCAATGTCCCCCGATTCCCCTGTCACTGTCCCCCGATTCCCCAGTCACTGTCCCCCCCGATTCCCCAGTCACTGTCCCCCCCGATTCCCCAGTCACTGTCCCCCCCGATTCCCCAGTCACTGTCCCCCCCGATTGCCCAGTCACTGTCCCCCGATTCCCCAGTCACTGTCCCCCCCGATTCCCCAGTCACTGTCCCCCGATTCCCCAGTCATTGTCCCCCCCGATTCCCCAGTCACTGTCCCCCGATTCCCCTGTCACTGTCCCCCGATTCCCCAGTCACTGTCCCCCGATTCCCCAGTCATTGTCCCCCCCGATTCCCCAGTCACTGTCCCCCCCGATTCCCCTGTCACTGTCCCCCGATTCCCCAGTCACTGTCCCCCGATTCCCCAGTCACTGCCCCCCGATTCCCCAGTCACTGTCCCCCCCGATTCCCCTGTCACTGTCCCCCCCCGATTGCCCAGTCACTGCCCCCCGATTCCCCAGTCACTGTCCCCCCCGATTCCCCTGTCACTGTCCCCCCCCGATTCCCCAGTCACTGTCCCCCGATTCCCCAGTCACTGTCCCCCGATTCCCCAGTCACTGTCCCCCCCGATTCCCCAGTCACTGTCCCCCGATTCCCCAGTCACTGTCCCCCGATTCCCCTGTCACTGTCCCCCCCGATTGCCCAGTCACTGCCCCCCGATTCCCCAGTCCTTGTCCCCCCCGATTCCCCTGTCACTGTCCCCCCCCGATTCCCCAGTCACTGTCCCCCGATTCCCCAGTCACTGTCCCCCCCGATTCCCCAGTCACTGTCCCCCGATTCCCCAGTCACTGTCCCCCGATTCCCCAGTCACTGTCCCCCGAATCCCCAGTCACTGTCCCCCGATTCCCCAGTCACTGTCCCCCGATTCCCCAGTCACTGTCCCCCCGATTCCCCAGTCACTGTCCCCCCTGATTCCCCAGTCATTGTCCTCCCCGATTCCCCAGTCACTGTCCCCCGATTCCCCAGTCACTGTCCCCCCCGATTCCCCAGTCACTGTCCCCCCCGATTCCCCTGTCACTGTCCCCCGATTCCCCAGTCACTGTCCCCCCCGATTCCCCAGTCACTGTCCCCCGATTCCCCAGTCACTGTCCCCCCCGAATCCCCAGTCACTGTCCCCCCCGAATCCCCAGTCACTGTCCCCCGATTCCCCAGTCACTGTCCCCCCCGATTCCCCAGTCACTGTCCCCCGATTCCCCAGTCACTGTCCCCCCCGATTCCCCAGTCACTGTCCCCTGATTCCCCAGTCACTGTCCCCCCCGATTCCCCAGTCACTGTCCCTCCGATTCCGCAGTCACTGTCCCCCCCGATTCCCCTGTCACTGTCCCCCGATTCCCCAGTCACTGTCCCCCGATTCCCCAGTCACTGTCCCCCCCCCGATTCCCCAGTCACTGTCCCCCCCGATTCCCCAGTCACTGTCCCCTGAATCCCCAGTCACTGTCCCCCCCGATTCCCCTGTCACTGTCCCCCCCGATTCCCCTGTCACTGTCCCCCCGATTCCCCAGTCACTGTCCCCCGAATCCCCAGTCACTGTCCCCCCCGATTCCCCTGTCACTGTCCCCCCCGATTCCCCTGTCACTGTCCCCCGATTCCCCAGTCACTGTCCCCCCTGATTCCCCAGTCACTGTCCCCCGATTCCCCAGTCACTGTCCCCCCCGATTCCCCAGTCACTGTCCCCCGATTCCCCAGTCACTGTCCCCCGATTCCCCTGTCACTGTCCCCCGATTCCCCAGTTACTGTCCCCCCTGATTCCCCAGTCACTGTCCCCCGACTCCCCAGTCACTGTCCCCCCCGATTCCCTAGTCACTGTCCCCCCCGATTCCCCAGTCACTGTCCCCCCCGATTCCCCAGTCACTGTCCCCCGATTCCACAGTCACTGTCCCCCGATTCCCCAGTCACTGTCCCCCGATTCCCCTGTCACTGTCCCCCGATTCCCCAGTCACTGTCCCCCCTGATTCCCCAGTCACTGTCCCCCGATTCCCCAGTCACTGTCCCCCCCGATTCCCCAGTCACTGTCCCCCCCGATTCCCCAGTCACTGTCCCCCCCGATTGCCCAGTCACTGTCCCCCGATTCCCCAGTCACTGTCCCCCCCGATTCCCCAGTCACTGTCCCCCGATTCCCCAGTCATTGTCCCCCCCGATTCCCCAGTCACTGTCCCCCGATTCCCCAGTCATTGTCCCCCCCGATTCCCCAGTCACTGTCCCCCCCGATTCCCCTGTCACTGTCCCCCGATTCCCCAGTCACTGTCCCCCGATTCCCCAGTCACTGCCCCCCGATTCCCCAGTCACTGCCCCCCGATTCCCCAGTCACTGTCCCCCCCGATTCCCCTGTCACTGTCCCCCCCCGATTGCCCAGTCACTGCCCCCCGATTCCCCAGTCACTGTCCCCCCCGATTCCCCTGTCACTGTCCCCCCCGATTCCCCAGTCACTGTCCCCCCTGATTCCCCAGTCACTGTCCCCCGATTCCCCAGTCACTGTCCCCCGATTCCCCAGTCACTGTCCCCCGATTCCCCAGTCATTGTCCCCCCTGATTCCCCAGTCACTGTCCCCCGAATCCCCAGTCACTGTCCCCCCCGATTCCCCAGTCACTGTCTCCCCCGATTCCCCAGTCACTGTCCCCCCCGATTGCGCAGTCACTGTCCCCCGATTCCCCAGTCACTGTCCCCCCCGATTCCGCAGTCACTGTCCCCCCCGATTCCCCAGTCACTGTCCCCCCCGATTGCCCAGTCACTGTCCCCCGATTCCCCAGTCACTGTCCCCCCCGATTCCCCAGTCACTGTCCCCCCCGATTCCCCAGTCACTGTCCCCCCGATTCCCCAGTCACTGTCCCCCCTGATTCCCCAGTCACTGTCCCCCCCGATTCCCCAGTCACTGTCCCCCGATTCCCCTGTCACTGTCCCCCCCGATTCCCCAGTCACTGTCCCCCGATTCCCCAGTCATTGTCCCCCCCGATTCCCCAGTCACTGTCCCCCCCGATTCCCCAGTCACTGTCCCCCGATTCCCCAGTCACTGTCCCCCGATTCCCCAGTCACTGCCCCCCGATTCCCCAGTCACTGTCCCCCCCGATTCCCCTGTCACTGTCCCCCGATTCCCCTGTCACTGTCCCCCGATTCCCCAGTCACTGTCCCCCCCGATTCCCCAGTCACTGTCCCCCCCGATTCCCCAGTCACTGTCCCCCCCGATTCCCCAGTCACTGTCCCCCCCGATTGCCCAGTCACTGTCCCCCGATTCCCCAGTCACTGTCCCCCCCGATTCCCCAGTCACTGTCCCCCGATTCCCCAGTCCTTGTCCCCCCCGATTCCCCAGTCACTGTCCCCCGATTCCCCTGTCACTGTCCCCCGATTCCCCTGTCACTGTCCCCCCCGATTCCCCAGTCACTGTCCCCCGATTCCCCAGTCATTGTCCCCCCCGATTCCCCAGTCACTGTCCCCCCCGATTCCCCTGTCACTGTCCCCCGATTCCCCAGTCACTGTCCCCCGATTCCCCAGTCACTGCCCCCCGATTCCCCAGTCACTGTCCCCCCCGATTCCCCTGTCACTGTCCCCCCCCGATTGCCCAGTCACTGTCCCCCGATTCCCCAGTCACTGTCCCCCGATTCCCCAGTCACTGTCCCCCGATTCCCCAGTCATTGTCCCCCCTGATTCCCCAGTCACTGTCCCCCGAATCCCCAGTCACTGTCCCCCCCGATTCCCCAGTCACTGTCCCCCCCGATTCCCCAGTCACTGTCCCCCCCGATTGCCCAGTCACTGTCCCCCGATTCCCCAGTCACTGTCCCCCCCGATTCCCCAGTCACTGTCCCCCCCGATTGCCCAGTCACTGTCCCCCCCGATTGCCCAGTCACTGTCCCCCGATTCCCCAGTCACTGACCCCCCGATTCCCCAGTCACTGTCCCCCGATTCCCCAGTCACTGTCCCCCCCGATTCCCCAGTCACAGTCCCCCCCGATTCCCCAGTCACTGTCCCCCCCGATTCCCCAGTCACTGTCCCCCCCGATTCCCCAGTCACTGTCCCCCGATTCCCCTGTCAATGTCCCCCCCGATTCCCCAGTCACTGTCCCCCGATTCCCCAGTCATTGTCCCCCCGATTCCCCAGTCACTGTCCCCCCCGATTCCCCTGTCACTGTCCCCCGATTCCCCAGTCACTGTCCCCCGATTCCCCAGTCACTGCCCCCCGATTGCCAGTCACTGTCCCCCCCGATTCCCCTGTCACTGTCCCCCGATTCCCCTGTCACTGTCCCCCGATTCCCCAGTCAGTGTCCCCCCCGATTCCCCAGTCACTGTCCCCCCCGATTCCCCAGTCACTGTCCCCCCCCGATTCCCCAGTCACTGTCCCCCCCGATTGCCCAGTCACTGTCCCCCGATTCCCCAGTCACTGTCCCCCCCGATTCCCCAGTCACTGTCCCCCGATTCCCCAGTCATTGTCCCCCCCGATTCCCCAGTCACTGTCCCCCGATTCCCCTGTCACTGTCCCCCGATTCCCCAGTCACTGTCCCCCGATTCCCCAGTCATTGTCCCCCCCGATTCCCCAGTCACTGTCCCCCCCGATTCCCCTGTCACTGTCCCCCGATTCCCCAGTCACTGTCCCCCGATTCCCCAGTCACTGCCCCCCGATTCCCCAGTCACTGTCCCCCCCGATTCCCCTGTCACTGTCCCCCCCCGATTGCCCAGTCACTGCCCCCCGATTCCCCAGTCACTGTCCCCCCCGATTCCCCTGTCACTGTCCCCCCCCGATTCCCCAGTCACTGTCCCCCGATTCCCCAGTCACTGTCCCCCGATTCCCCAGTCACTGTCCCCCCCGATTCCCCAGTCACTGTCCCCCGATTCCCCAGTCACTGTCCCCCGATTCCCCTGTCACTGTCCCCCCCGATTGCCCAGTCACTGCCCCCCGATTCCCCAGTCACTGTCCCCCCCGATTCCCCTGTCACTGTCCCCCCCCGATTCCCCAGTCACTGTCCCCCGATTCCCCAGTCACTGTCCCCCCCGATTCCCCAGTCACTGTCCCCCGATTCCCCAGTCACTGTCCCCCGATTCCCCAGTCACTGTCCCCCGAATCCCCAGTCACTGTCCCCCGATTCCCCAGTCACTGTCCCCCGATTCCCCAGTCACTGTCCCCCCGATTCCCCAGTCACTGTCCCCCCTGATTCCCCAGTCATTGTCCCCCCCGATTCCCCAGTCACTGTCCCCCGATTCCCCAGTCACTGTCCCCCCCGATTCCCCAGTCACTGTCCCCCCCGATTCCCCTGTCACTGTCCCCCGATTCCCCAGTCACTGTCCCCCCCGATTCCCCAGTCACTGTCCCCCGATTCCCCAGTCACTGTCCCCCCCGAATCCCCAGTCACTGTCCCCCCCGAATCCCCAGTCACTGTCCCCCGATTCCCCAGTCACTGTCCCCCCCGATTCCCCAGTCACTGTCCCCCGATTCCCCAGTCACTGTCCCCCCCGATTCCCCAGTCACTGTCCCCTGATTCCCCAGTCACTGTCCCCCCCGATTCCCCAGTCACTGTCCCTCCGATTCCGCAGTCACTGTCCCCCCCGATTCCCCTGTCACTGTCCCCCGATTCCCCAGTCACTGTCCCCCGATTCCCCAGTCACTGTCCCCCCCCCCGATTCCCCAGTCACTGTCCTCCCCGATTCCCCAGTCACTGTCCCCTGAATCCCCTGTCACTGTCCCCCCCGATTCCCCTGTCACTGTCCCCCCCGATTCCCCAGTCACTGTCCCCCGAATCCCCAGTCACTGTCCCCCCCGATTCCCCTGTCACTGTCCCCCCCGATTCCCCTGTCACTGTCCCCCGATTCCCCAGTCACTGTCCCCCCTGATTCCCCAGTCACTGTCCCCCGATTCCCCAGTCACTGTCCCCCCCGATTCCCCAGTCACTGTCCCCCGATTCCCCAGTCACTGTCCCCCGATTCCCCTGTCACTGTCCCCCGATTCCCCAGTTACTGTCCCCCCTGATTCCCCAGTCACTGTCCCCCGACTCCCCAGTCACTGTCCCCCCCGATTCCCTAGTCACTGTCCCCCCCGATTCCCCAGTCACTGTCCCCCCCGATTCCCCAGTCACTGTCCCCCGATTCCACAGTCACTGTCCCCCGATTCCCCAGTCACTGTCCCCCGATTCCCCTGTCACTGTCCCCCGATTCCCCAGTCACTGTCCCCCCTGATTCCCCAGTCACTGTCCCCCGATTCCCCAGTCACTGTCCCCCCCGATTCCCCAGTCACTGTCCCCCGATTCCCCAGTCACTGTCCCCCCCCGATTCCCCAGTCAGTGTCCCCCGATTCCCCAGTCACTGTCTCCCCCGATTCCCCAGTCACTGTCCCCCGATTCCCCAGTCACTGTCCCCCCCGATTCCCCAGTCACTGTCCCCCGCGATTCCCCAGTCATTGTCCCCCCCGATTCCCCAGTCACTGTCCCCCGATTCCCCAGTCACTGTCCCCCCCGATTCCCCTGTCACTGTCCCCCGAATCCCCAGTCACTGTCCCCCCTGATTCCCCTGTCACTGTCCCCCGAATCCCCAGTCACTGTCCCCCCCGATTCCCCAGTCACTGTCCCCCCCGATTCCCCTGTCACTGTCCCCCCCGATTCCCCAGTCACTGTCCCCCGATTCCCCAGTCACTGTCCCCCCCGATTCCCCAGTCACTGTCCCCCCCGATTCCCCAGTCACTGTCCCCCCCGATTCCCCAGTCACTGTCCCCCCCCGATTTCCCTGTCACTGTCCCCCGATTCCCCAGTCACTGTCCCCCCTGATTCCCCAGTCACTGTCCCCCGATTCCCCAGTCACTGTCCCCCCCGATTCCCCAGTCACTGTCCCCCCCGATTCCCCAGTCACTGTCCCCCCCGATTCCCCAGTCACTGTCCCACCCGATTCCCCTGTCACTGTCCCCCCCGATTCCCCAGTCACTGTCCCCCCCGATTCCCCAGTCACTGTCCCCCCGGATTCCCCTGTCACTGTCCCCCCCGATTCCCCAGTCACTGTCCCCCCCGATTCCCCAGTCACTGTCCCCCCCGATTCCCCAGTCACTGTCCCCCCCGATTCCCCAGTCACTGTCCCCCCTGATTCCACAGTCACTGTCCCCCCTGATTCCCCAGTCACTGTCCCCCCCGATACCCCAGTCACTGTCCCCCGATTCCCCAGTCACTGTCCCCCCCGATTCCCCTGTCACTGTCCCCCCCGATTCCCCAGTCACTGTCCCCCCCCGATTCCCCTGTCACTGTCCCCCCCGATTCCCCAGTCACTGTCCCCCGATTCCCCAGTCACTGTCCCCCCCGAATCCCCAGTCACTGTCCCCCGATTCCCCAGTCACTGTCCCCCCCGATTCCCCAGTCACTGTCCCCCGATTCCCCAGTCACTGTCCCCCCCAAATCCCCAGTCACTGTCCCCCGATTCCCCAATCACTGTCCCCCCCAATTCCCCAGTCACTGTCCCCCCCGATTCCGCAGTCACTGTCCCCCCCGATTACCCTGTCACTGTCCCCCGATTCCCCAGTCACTGTCCCCCCCGATTCCCCAGTCACTGTCCCCCCCGATTCCCCAGTCACTGTCCCCCCCAATTCCCCAGTCACTGCCCCCCCCGATTCCCCTGTCACTGTCCCCCGAATCCCCTGTCACTGTCCCCCCCGATTCCCCTGTCACTGTCCCCCGATTCCCCAGTCACTGTCCCCCCCGATTCCCCTGTCACTGTCCCCCCTGATTCCCCTGTCACTGTCCCCCCCGATTCCCCAGTCACTGTCCCCCCCGATTCCCCTGTCACTGTCCCCCCCGATTCCCCAGTCACTGTCCCCCCCGATTCCCCTGTCACTGTCCCCCGAATCCCCAGTCACTGTCCCCCCCGATTCCCCTGTCACTGTCCCCCCCGATTCCCCAGTCACTGTCCCCCGAATCCCCAGTCACTGTCCCCCCCGATTCCCCTGTCACTGTCCCCCCCGATTCCCCAGTCACTGTCCCCCCCGATTCCCCAGTCACTGTCCCCCGAATCCCCAGTCACTGTACCCCCGATTCCCCAGTCACTGTCCCCCCCGATTCCCCAGTCACTGTCCCCCGAATCCCCAGTCACTGTCCCCCCCGATTCCCCAGTCACTGTCCCCCCTGATTCCCCAGTCATTGTCCCCCCTGATTCCCCAGTCACTGTCCCCCGATTCCCCAGTCACTGTCCCCCGAATCCCCAGTCACTGTCCCCCCCGATTCCCCTGTCACTGTCCCCCCCGATTCCCCTGTCACTGTCCCCCGATTCCCCTGTCACTGTCCCCCCTGATTCCCCAGTCATTGTCCCCCCTGATTCCCCAGTCATTGTCCCCCCCGATTCCCCTGTCACTGTTCCCCCCGATTCCCCAGTCACTGTCCCCCCCGATTCCCCAGTCACTGTCCCCCGATTCCCCAGTCACTGTCCCCCCCGATTCCCCAGTCACTGTCCCCCGATTCCCCAGTCACTGTCCCCCCTGATTCCCCAGTCACTGTCCCCCCTGATTCCCCAGTCATTGTCCCCCCCGATTCCCCAGTCACTGTCCCCCGATTCCCCAGTCACTGTCCCCCGAATCCCCAGTCATTGTCCCCCCCGATTCCCCAGTCACTGTCCCCCGATTCCCCAGTCACTGTCCCCCGAATCCCCAGTCACTGTCCCCCCCGAATCCCCAGTCACTGTCCCCCCCGATTCCCATGTCACTGTCCCCCGATTCCCCTGTCACTGTCCCCCCTGATTCCCCAGTCACTGTTCCCCGATTCCCCAGTCACTGTCCCCCGATTCCCCAGTCACTGTCCCACCTGATTCCCCAGTCATTGTCCCCCCCCGATACCCCAGTCACTGTCCCCCGATTCCCCAGTCATTGTCCCCCCCGATTCCCCAGTCATTGTCCCCCCCGATTCCCCTGTCACTGTCCCCCCCGATTCCCCAGTCACTGTCCCCCCCGATTGCCCAGTCACTGTCCCCCGATTCCCCAGTCACTGTCCCCCCCGATTCCCCAGTCACTGTCCCCCGATTCCCCAGTCATTGTCCCCCCCGATTCCCCTGTCACTGTCCCCCCTGATTCCCCAGTCACTGTCCCCCGATTCCCCAGTCACTGTCCCCCGATTCCCCAGTCATTGTCCCCCCTGATTCCCCAGTCACTGTCCCCCGAATCCCCAGTCACTGTCCCCCCCGATTCCCCTGTCACTGTCCCCCCCGATTCCCCAGTCACTGTCCCCCCCGATTCCCCAGTCACTGTCCCCCGAATCCCCAGTCACTGTCCCCCCCGATTCCCCTGTCACTGTCCCCCCCGATTCCCCAGTCACTGTCCCCCCCGATTCCCCTGTCACTGTCCCCCCCGATTCCCCAGTCACTGTCCCCCGATTCCCCAGTCACTGTCCCCCCCGAATCCCCAGTCACTGTCCCCCGATTCCCCAGTCACTGTCCCCCCCGATTCCCCAGTCACTGTCCCCCGATTCCCCAGTCACTGTCCCCCCCAAATCCCCAGTCACTGTCCCCCGATTCCCCAGTCACTGTCCCCCCCAATTCCCCAGTCACTGTCCCCCCCGATTCCGCAGTCACTGTCCCCCCCGATTACCCTGTCACTGTCCCCCGATTCCCCAGTCACTGTCCCCCCCGATTCCCCAGTCACTGTCCCCCCCGATTCCCCAGTCACTGTCCCCCCCGATTCCCCAGTCACTGTCCCCCCCGATTCCCCTGTCACTGTCCCCCGAATCCCCTGTCACTGTCCCCCCCGATTCCCCTGTCACTGTCCCCCGATTCCCCAGTCACTGTCCCCCCCGATTCCCCTGTCACTGTCCCCCCTGATTCCCCTGTCACTGTCCCCCCCGATTCCCAGTCACTGTCCCCCCCGATTCCCCTGTCACTGTCCCCCCCGATTCCCCAGTCACTGTCCCCCCCGATTCCCCTGTCACTGTCCCCCGAATCCCCAGTCACTGTCCCCCCCGATTCCCCTGTCACTGTCCCCCCCGATTCCCCAGTCACTGTCCCCCGAATCCCCAGTCACTGTCCCCCCCGATTCCCCTGTCACTGTCCCCCCCGATTCCCCAGTCACTGTCCCCCCCGATTCCCCAGTCACTGTCCCCCGAATCCCCAGTCACTGTCCCCCCCGATTCCCCAGTCACTGTCCCCCCCGATTCCCCAGTCACTGTCCCCCGAATCCCCAGTCACTGTCCCCCCCGATTCCCCAGTCACTGTCCCCCCTGATTCCCCAGTCATTGTCCCCCCTGATTCCCCAGTCACTGTCCCCCGATTCCCCAGTCACTGTCCCCCGAATCCCCAGTCACTGTCCCCCCCGATTCCCCTGTCACTGTCCCCCCCGATTCCCCTGTCACTGTCCCCCGATTCCCCAGTCACTGTCCCCCCTGATTCCCCAGTCATTGTCCCCCCTGATTCCCCAGTCATTGTCCCCCCCGATTCCCCTGTCACTGTTCCCCCCGATTCCCCAGTCACTGTCCCCCCCGATTCCCCAGTCACTGTCCCCCGATTCCCCAGTCACTGTCCCCCCCGATTCCCCAGTCACTGTCCCCCGATTCCCCAGTCACTGTCCCCCGATTCCCCAGTCACTGTCCCCCCTGATTCCCCAGTCACTGTCCCCCCTGATTCCCTAGTCATTGTCCCCCCCGATTCCCCAGTCACTGTCCCCCGATTCCCCAGTCACTGTCCCCCGAATCCCCAGTCATTGTCCCCCCCGATTCCCCAGTCACTGTCCCCCGATTCCCCAGTCACTGTCCCCCGAATCCCCAGTCACTGTCCCCCCCGAATCCCCAGTCACTGTCCCCCCCGATTCCCCTGTCACTGTCCCCCGATTCCCCTGTCACTGTCCCCCCTGATTCCCCAGTCACTGTCCCCGATTCCCCAGTCACTGTCCCCCGATTCCCCAGTCACTGTCCCCCCTGATTCCCCAGTCATTGTCCCCCCCGATTCCCCAGTCTCTGTCCCCCGATTCCCCAGTCATTGTCCCCCCCGATTCCCCAGTCATTGTCCCCCCCGATTCCCCTGTCACTGTCCCCCCCGATTCCCCAGTCACTGTCCCCCCCGATTGCCCAGTCACTGTCCCCCGATTCCCCAGTCACTGTCCCCCCCGATTCCCCAGTCACTGTCCCCCGATTCCCCAGTCATTGTCCCCCCCGATTCCCCTGTCACTGTCCCCCCTGATTCCCCAGTCACTGTCCCCCGATTCCCCAGTCACTGTCCCCCGATTCCCCAGCATTGTCCCCCCTGATTCCCCAGTCACTGTCCCCCGAATCCCCAGTCACTGTCCCCCCCAATTCCCCTGTCACTGTCCCCCCCGATTCCCCAGTCACTGTCCCCCCCGATTCCCCAGTCACTGTCCCCCGAATCCCCAGTCACTGTCCCCCCCGATTCCCCAGTCACTGTCCCCCCCGATTCCCCAGTCACTGTCCCCCGAATCCCCAGTCACTGTCCCCCCCGATTCCCCAGTCACTGTCCCCCCTGATTCCCCAGTCATTGTCCCCCCTGATTCCCCAGTCACTGTCCCCCGAATCCCCAGTCACTGTCCCCCGATTCCCCAGTCACTGTCCCCCGAATCCCCAGTCACTGTCCCCCCCGATTCCCCTGTCACTGTCCCCCGATTGCCCTGTCACTGTCCCCCCTTATTCCCCAGTCATTGTCCCCCCTGATTCCCCAGTCATTGTCCCCCCCGATTCCCCTGTCACTGTTCCCCCCGATTCCCCAGTCACTGTCCCCCGATTCCCCAGTCACTGTCCCCCGATTCCCCAGTCACTGTCCCCCCTGATTCCCCAGTCACTGTCCCCCCTGATTCCCCAGTCATTGTCCCCCCCGATTCCCCAGTCACTGTCCCCCGATTCCCCAGTCACTGTCCCCCGAATCCCCAGTCATTGTCCCCCCCGATTCCCCAGTCACTGTCCCCCGATTCCCCAGTCACTGTCCCCCGAATCCCCAGTCACTGTCCCCCGAATCCCCAGTCACTGTCCCCCCCGAATCCCCAGTCACTGTCCCCCCCGATTCCCCTGTCACTGTCCCCCGATTCCCCTGTCACTGTCCCCCCTGATTCCCCAGTCACTGTCCCCCGATTCCCCAGTCACTGTCCCACGATTCCCCAGTCACTGTCCCCCCTGATTCCCCAGTCATTGTCCCCCCCGATTCCCCAGTCACTGTCCCCCGATTCCCCAGTCACTGTCCCCCGAATCCCCAGTCACTGTCCCCCCCGATTCCCCAGTCACTGTCCCCCCCGATTCCCCAGTCACTGTCCCCCGATTCCCCAGTCACTGACCCCCGATTCCCCAGTCACTGTCCCCCGATTCCCCTGTCACTGTGCCCCCCCGATTGCCCAGTCACTGCCCCCCGATTCCCCAGTCACTGTCCCCCCCGATTCCCCTGTCACTGTCCCCCCCCCGATTCCCCAGTCACTGTCCCCCGATTCCGCAGTCACTGTCCCCCGATTCCCCAGTCACTGTCCCCCCCGATTCCCCAGTCACTGTCCCCCGATTCCCCAGTCACTGTCCCCCGATTCCCCAGTCACTGTCCCCCGAATCCCCAGTCACTGTCCCCCGATTCCCCAGTCACGGTCCCCCGATTCCCCAGTCACTGTCCCCCCTGATTCCCCAGTCACTGTCCCCCCTGATTCCCCAGTCATTGTCCCCCCCGATTCCCCAGTCACTGTCCCCCGATTCCCCAGTCACTGACCCCCCGATTCCCCAGTCACTGTCCCCCCCGATTCCCCTGTCACTGTCCCCCGATTCCCCAGTCACTGTCCCCCCCGATTCCCCAGTCACTGTCCCCCGATTCCCCAGTCACTGTCCCCCCCGAATCCCCAGTCACTGTCCCCCCCGAATCCCCAGTCACTGTCCCCCGATTCCCCAGTCACTGTCCCCCCCGATTCCCCAGTCACTGTCCCCCGATTCCCCAGTCACTGTCCCCCCCGATTCCCCAGTCACTGTCCCCTGATTCCCCAGTCACTGTCCCCCCCGATTCCCCAGTCACTGTCCCTCCGATTCCGCAGTCACTGTCCCCCCCGATTCCCCTGTCACTGTCCCCCGATTCCCCAGTCACTGTCCCCCGATTCCCCAGTCACTGTCCCCCCCCCGATTCCCCAGTCACTGTCCCCCCCGATTCCCCAGTCACTGTCCCCCGAATCCCCAGTCACTGTCCCCCCCGATTCCCCTGTCACTGTCCCCCCCGATTCCCCTGTCACTGTCCCCCCCGATTCCCCAGTCACTGTCCCCCGAATCCCCAGTCACTGTCCCCCCCGATTCCCCTGTCACTGTCCCCCCCGATTCCCCTGTCACTGTCCCCCGATTCCCCAGTCACTGTCCCCCCTGATTCCCCAGTCACTGTCCCCCGATTCCCCAGTCACTGTCCCCCCCGATTCCCCAGTCACTGTCCCCCGATTCCCCAGTCACTGTCCCCCGATTCCCCTGTCACTGTCCCCCGATTCCCCAGTCACTGTCCCCCCTGATTCCCCAGTCACTGTCCCCCGATTCCCCAGTCACTGTCCCCCCCGATTCCCCAGTCACTGTCCCCCCCGATTCCCCAGTCACTGTCCCCCGATTCCACAGTCACTGTCCCCCGATTCCCCAGTCACTGTCCCCCGATTCCCCTGTCACTGTCCCCCGATTCCCCACTCACTGTCCCCCCTGATTCCCCAGTCACTGTCCCCCGATTCCCCAGTCCCTGTCCCCCCCGATTCCCCAGTCACTGTCCCCCGATTCCCCAGTCACTGTCCCCCCCGATTCCCCAGTCACTGTCCCCCGATTCCCCAGTCACTGTCCCCCCCGATTCCCCAGTCACTGTCCCCCGATTCCCCAGTCACTGTCCCCCCCCATTCCCCAGTCACTGTCCCCCGCGATTCCCCAGTCATTGTCCCCCCCGATTCCCCAGTCACTGTCCCCCGATTCCCCAGTCACTGTCCCCCCCGATTCCCCCGTCACTGTCCCCCGAATCCCCAGTCACTGTCCCCCCCGATTCCCCAGTCACTGTCCCCCGAATCCCCAGTCACTGTCCCCCCCGATTCCCCAGTCACTGTCCCCCCCGATTCCCCTGTCACTGTCCCCCCCGATTCCCCAGTCACTGTCCCCCGATTCCCCAGTCACTGTCCCCCCCGATTCCCCAGTCACTGTCCCCCCCGATTCCCCAGTCACTGTCCCCCCCGATTCCCCAGTCACTGTCCCCCCCGATTTCCCTGTCACTGTCCCCCGATTCCCCAGTCACTGTCCCCCCTGATTCCCCAGTCACTGTCCCCCGATTCCCCAGTCACTGTCCCCCCCGATTCCCCAGTCACTGTCCCCCCCGATTCCCCAGTCACTGTCCCCCCCGATTCCCCAGTCACTGTCCCCCCCGATTCCCCTGTCACTGTCCCCCCCGATTCCCCAGTCACTGTCCCCCCCGAATCCCCAGTCACTGTCCCCCCGGATTCCCCTGTCACTGTCCCCCCCGATTCCCCAGTCACTGTCCCCCCCGATTCCCCAGTCACTGTCCCCCCCGATTCCCCAGTCACTGTCCCCCCCGATTCCACAGTCACTGTCCCCCCTGATTCCCCAGTCACTGTCCCCCCCGATACCCCAGTCACTGTCCCCCGATTCCCCAGTCACTGTCCCCCCCGATTCCCCTGTCACTGTCCCCCCCGATTCCCCAGTCACTGTCCCCCCCGATTCCCCTGTCACTGTCCCCCCCGATTCCCCAGTCACTGTCCCCCGATTCCCCAGTCACTGTCCCCCCCGAATCCCCAGTCACTGTCCCCCGATTCCCCAGTCACTGTCCCCCCCGATTCCCCAGTCACTGTCCCCCGATTCCCCAGTCACTGTCCCCCCCGAATCCCCAGTCACTGTCCCCCGATTCCCCAGTCACTGTCCCCCCAATTCCCCAGTCACTGTCCCCCCCGATTCCGCAGTCACTGTCCCCCCCGATTACCCTGTCACTGTCCCCCGATTCCCCAGTCACTGTCCCCCCCGATTCCCCAGTCACTGTCCCCCCCGATTCCCCAGTCACTGTCCCCTCCGATTCCCCAGTCACTGTCCCCCCCGATTCCCCAGTCACTGTCCCCCCGATTCCCCTGTCACTGTCCCCCGAATCCCCTGTCACTGTCCCCCCCGATTCCCCTGTCACTGTCCCCCGATTCCCCAGTCACTGTCCCCCCCGATTCCCCTGTCACTGTCCCCCCTGATTCCCCTGTCACTGTCCCCCCCGATTCCCCAGTCACTGTCCCCCCCGATTCCCCTGTCACTGTCCCCCCCGATTCCCCAGTCACTGTCCCCCCCGATTCCCCTGTCACTGTCCCCCGAATCCCCAGTCACTGTCCCCCCCGATTCCCCTGTCACTGTCCCCCCCGATTCCCCAGTCACTGTCCCCCGAATCCCCAGTCACTGTCCCCCCCGATTCCCCTGTCACTGTCCCCCCCGATTCCCCAGTCACTGTCCCCCCCGATTCCCCAGTCACTGTCCCCCGATTCCCCAGTCACTGTCCCCCCCGAATCCCCAGTCACTGTCCCCCGATTCCCCAGTCACTGTCCCCCCCGATTCCCCAGTCACTGTCCCCCGATTCCCCAGTCACTGTCCCCCCCGAATCCCCAGTCACTGTCCCCCGATTCCCCAGTCACTGTCCCCCCCAATTCCCCAGTCACTGTTCCCCCCGATTCCGCAGTCACTGTCCCCCCCGATTACCCTGTCACTGTCCCCCGATTCCCCAGTCACTGTCCCCCCCGATTCCCCAGTCACTGTCCCCCCCGATTCCCCAGTCACTGTCCCCCCCGATTCCCCTGTCACTGTCCCCCGAATCCCCTGTCACTGTCCCCCCCGATTACCCTGTCACTGTCCCCCGATTCCCCAGTCACTGTCCCCCCCGATTCCCCTGTCACTGTCCCCCCTGATTCCCCTGTCACTGTCCCCCCCGATTCCCCAGTCACTGTCCCCCCCGATTCCCCTGTCACTGTCCCCCCCGATTCCCCAGTCACTGTCCCCCCGATTCCCCTGTCACTGTCCCCCGAATCCCCAGTCACTGTCCCCCCCGATTCCCCTGTCACTGTCCCCCCCGATTCCCCAGTCACTGTCCCCCGAATCCCCAGTCACTGTCCCCCCCGATTCCCCAGTCACTGTCCCCCCCGATTCCCCAGTCACTGTCCCCCCCGATTCCCCTGTCACTGTCCCCCGAATCCCCAGTCACTGTCCCCCCCGATTCCCCAGTCACTGTCCCCCGTATCCCCAGTCACTGTCCCCCCCGATTCCCCAGTCACTGTCCCCCCCGATTCCCCTGTCACTGTCCCCCCCGATTCCCCAGTCACTGTCCCCCGATTCCCCAGTCACTGTCCCCCCCGATTCCCCAGTCACTGTCCCCCCCGATTCCCCAGTCACTGTCCCCCCCGATTCCCCAGTCACTGTCCCCCCCGATTTCCCTGTCACTGTCCCCCGATTCCCCAGTCACTGTCCCCCCTGATTCCCCAGTCACTGTCCCCCGATTCCCCAGTCACTGTCCCCCCCGATTCCCCAGTCACTGTCCCCCCCGATTCCCCAGTCACTGTCCCCCCCGATTCCCCAGTCACTGTCCCCCCCGATTCCCCTGTCACTGTCCCCCCCGATTCCCCAGTCACTGTCCCCCCCGAATCCCCAGTCACTGTCCCCCCGGATTCCCCTGTCACTGTCCCCCCCGATTCCCCAGTCACTGTCCCCCCCGATTCCCCAGTCACTGTCCCCCCCGATTCCCCAGTCACTGTCCCCCCCGATTCCACAGTCACTGTCCCCCCTGATTCCCCAGTCACTGTCCCCCCCGATACCCCAGTCACTGTCCCCCGATTCCCCAGTCACTGTCCCCCCCGATTCCCCTGTCACTGTCCCCCCCGATTCCCCAGTCACTGTCCCCCCCGATTCCCCTGTCACTGTCCCCCCCGATTCCCCAGTCACTGTCCCCCGATTCCCCAGTCACTGTCCCCCCCGAATCCCCAGTCACTGTCCCCCGATTCCCCAGTCACTGTCCCCCCCGATTCCCCAGTCACTGTCCCCCGATTCCCCAGTCACTGTCCCCCCCGAATCCCCAGTCACTGTCCCCCGATTCCCCAGTCACTGTCCCCCCCAATTCCCCAGTCACTGTCCCCCCCGATTCCGCAGTCACTGTCCCCCCCGATTACCCTGTCACTGTCCCCCGATTCCCCAGTCACTGTCCCCCCCGATTCCCCAGTCACTGTCCCCCCGATTCCCCAGTCACTGTCCCCTCCGATTCCCCAGTCACTGTCCCCCCCGATTCCCCAGTCACTGTCCCCCCCGATTCCCCTGTCACTGTCCCCCGAATCCCCTGTCACTGTCCCCCCCGATTCCCCTGTCACTGTCCCCCGATTCCCCAGTCACTGTCCCCCCCGATTCCCCTGTCACTGTCCCCCCTGATTCCCCTGTCACTGTCCCCCCCGATTCCCCAGTCACTGTCCCCCCCGATTCCCCTGTCACTGTCCCCCCCGATTCCCCAGTCACTGTCCCCCCCGATTCCCCTGTCACTGTCCCCCGAATCCCCAGTCACTGTCCCCCCCGATTCCCCTGTCACTGTCCCCCCCGATTCCCCAGTCACTGTCCCCCGAATCCCAGTCACTGTCCCCCCCGATTCCCCTGTCACTGTCCCCCCCGATTCCCCAGTCACTGTCCCCCCCGATTCCCCAGTCACTGTCCCCCGATTCCCCAGTCACTGTCCCCCCCGAATCCCCAGTCACTGTCCCCCGATTCCCCAGTCACTGTCCCCCCCGATTCCCCAGTCACTGTCCCCCGATTCCCCAGTCACTGTCCCCCCCGAATCCCCAGTCACTGTCCCCCGATTCCCCAGTCACTGTCGCCCCCAATTCCCCAGTCACTGTTCCCCCCGATTCCGCAGTCACTGTCCCCCCCGATTACCCTGTCACTGTCCCCCGATTCCCCAGTCACTGTCCCCCCCGATTCCCCAGTCACTGTCCCCCCCGATTCCCCAGTCACTGTCCCCCCCGATTCCCCTGTCACTGTCCCCCGAATCCCCTGTCACTGTCCCCCCCGATTACCCTGTCACTGTCCCCGATTCCCCAGTCACTGTCCCCCCCGATTCCCCTGTCACTGTCCCCCCTGATTCCCCTGTCACTGTCCCCCCCGATTCCCCAGTCACTGTCCCCCCCGATTCCCCTGTCACTGTCCCCCCGATTCCCAGTCACTGTCCCCCCCGATTCCCCTGTCACTGTCCCCGAATCCCCAGTCACTGTCCCCCCCGATTCCCTGTCACTGTCCCCCCCGATTCCCCAGTCACTGTCCCCCGAATCCCCAGTCACTGTCCCCCCCGATTCCCCTGTCACTGTCCCCCCCGATTCCCCAGTCACTGTCCCCCCCGATTACCCAGTCACTGTTCCCCGAATCCCCAGTCACTGTCCCCCCCGATTCCCCAGTCACTGTCCCCCCCGATTCCCCAGTCACTGTCCCCCGAATCCCCAGTCACTGTCCCCCCCGATTCCCCAGTCACTGTCCCCCCTGATTCCCCAGTCATTGTCCCCCCTGATTCCCCAGTCACTGTCCCCCGATTCCCCAGTCACTGTCCCCCGAATCCCCAGTCACTGTCCCCCCCGATTCCCCTGTCACTGTCCCCCCCGATTCCCCTGTCACTGTCCCCCGATTCCCCTGTCACTGTCCCCCCTGATTCCCCAGTCATTGTCCCCCCTGATTCCCCAGTCATTGTCCCCCCCGATTCCCCTGTCACTGTTCCCCCCGATTCCCCAGTCACTGTCCCCCCCGATTCCCCAGTCACTGTCCCCCGATTCCCCAGTCACTGTCCCCCCCGATTCCCCAGTCACTGTCCCCCGATTCCCCAGTCACTGTCCCCCGATTGCCAGTCACTGTCCCCCCTGATTCCCCAGTCACTGTCCCCCCTGATTCCGCAGTCATTGTCCCCCCCGATTCCCCAGTCACTGTCCCCCGATTCCCCAGTCACTGTCCCCCGAATCCCCAGTCATTGTCCCCCCGATTCCCCAGTCACTGTCCCCCGATTCCCCAGTCACTGTCCCCCGAATCCCCAGTCACTGTCCCCCCCGAATCCCCAGTCACTGTCCCCCCCGATTCCCCTGTCACTGTCCCCCGATTCCCCTGTCACTGTCCCCCCTGATTCCCCAGTCACTGTCCCCCGATTCCCCAGTCACTGTCCCCCCTGATTCCCCAGTCATTGTCCCCCCCGATTCCCCAGTCACTGTCCCCCGATTCCCCAGTCATTGTCCCCCCCGATTCCCCAGTCATTGTCCCCCCCGATTCCCCTGTCACTGTCCCCCCCGATTCCCCAGTCACTGTCCCCCCCGATTGCCCAGTCACTGTCCCCCGATTCCCCAGTCACTGTCCCCCCCGATTCCCCAGTCACTGTCCCCCGATTCCACAGTCATTGTCCCCCCCGATTCCCCTGTCACTGTCCCCCCTGATTCCCCAGTCACTGTCCCCCGATTCCCCAGTCACTGTCCCCCGATTCCCCAGTCATTGTCCCCCCTGATTCCCCAGTCACTGTCCCCCGAATCCCCAGTCACTGTCCCCCCGATTCCCCTGTCACTGTCCCCCCCGATTCCCCAGTCACTGTCCCCCCCGATTCCCCAGTCACTGTCCCCCGAATCCCCAGTCACTGTCCCCCCCGATTCCCCAGTCACTGTCCCCCCCGATTCCCCAGTCACTGTCCCCCGAATCCCCAGTCACTGTCCCCCCCGATTCCCCAGTCACTGTCCCCCCTGATTCCCCAGTCATTGTCCCCCCTGATTCCCCAGTCACTGTCCCCCGAATCCCCAGTCACTGTCCCCCGATTCCCCAGTCACTGTCCCCCGAATCCCCAGTCACTGTCCCCCCCGATTCCCCTGTCACTGTCCCCCCCGATTCCCCTGTCACTGTCCCCCCCGATTCCCCTGTCACTGTCCCCCGATTCCCCTGTCACTGTCCCCCCTGATTCCCCAGTCATTGTCCCCCCTGATTCCCCAGTCATTTTCCCCCCCGATTCCCCTGTCACTGTTCCCCCCGATTCCCCAGTCACTGTCCCCCCCGATTCCCCAGTCACTGTCCCCCGATTCCCCAGTCACTGTCCCCCCCGATTCCCCAGTCACTGTCCCCCGATTCCCCAGTCACTGTCCCCCCTGATTCCCCAGTCACTGTCCCCCCCGATTCCCCAGTCATTGTCCCCCCCGATTCCCCAGTCACTGTGCCCCGATTCCCCAGTCACTGTCCCCCGAATCCCCAGTCATTGTCCCCCCCGATTCCCCAGTCACTGTCCCCCGATTCCCCAGTCACTGTCCCCCGAATCCCCAGTCACTGTCCCCCGAATCCCCAGTCACTGTCCCCCCCGAATCCCCAGTCACTGTCCCCCCCGATTCCCCTGTCACTGTCCCCCGATTCCCCTGTCACTGTCCCCCCTGATTCCCCAGTCACTGTCCCCCGATTCCCCAGTCACTGTCCCCAGATTCCCCAGTCACTGTCCCCCCTGATTCCCCAGTCATTGTCCCCCCCGATTCCCCAGTCACTGTCCCCCGATTCCCCAGTCACTGTCCCCCGAATCCCCAGTCACTGTCCCCCCGATTCCCCAGTCATTGTCCCCCCCGATTCCCCAGTCACTGTCCCCCCCGATTGCCCAGTCACTGTCCCCCGATTCCCCAGTCACTGTCCCCCCCGATTCCCCAGTCACTGTCCCCCGATTCCCCAGTCATTGTCCCCCCCGATTCCCCTGTCACTGTCCCCCCTGATTCCCCAGTCACTGTCCCCCGATTCCCCAGTCACTGTCCCCCGATTCCCCAGTCACTGTCCCCCGATTCCCCAGTCATTGTCCCCCCTGATTCCCCAGTCACTGTCCCCCGAATCCCCAGTCACTGTCCCCCCCGATTCCCAAGTCACTGTCCCCCCCCGATTCCCCAGTCACTGTCCCCCCCGATTGCCCAGTCACTGTCCCCCGATTCCCCAGTCACTGTCCCCCCCGATTCCCCAGTCACTGTCCCCCCCGATTCCCCAGTCACTGTCCCCCCCGATTGCCCAGTCACTGTCCCCCGATTCCCCAGTCACTGTCCCCCCCGATTCCCCAGTCACTGTCCCCCGATTCCCCAGTCACTGTCCCCCCCGATTCCCCAGTCACTGTCCCCCCCGATTCCCAGTCACTGTCCCCCCGATTCCCCAGTCACTGTCCCCCCCGATTCCCCAGTCACTGTCCCCCCGATTCCCCAGTCACTGTCCCCCGATTCCCCTGTCACTGTCCCCCCCCGATTCCCCAGTCACTGTCCCCCGATTCCCCAGTCATTGTCCCCCCGATTCCCCAGTCACTGTCCCCCCCGATTCCCCTGTCACTGTCCCCCGATTCCCCAGTCACTGTCCCCCGATTCCCCAGTCACTGCCCCCCGATTCCCCAGTCACTGTCCCCCCCGATTCCCCTGTCACTGTCCCCCGATTCCCCTGTCACTGTCCCCCGATTCCCCTGTCACTGTCCCCCGATTCCCCAGTCACTGTCCCCCCCGATTCCCCAGTCACTGTCCCCCCCGATTCCCCAGTCACTGTCCCCCCCGATTCCCCAGTCACTGTCCCCCCCGATTGCCCAGTCACTGTCCCCCGATTCCCCAGTCACTGTCCCCCCCGATTCCCCAGTCACTGTCCCCCGATTCCCCAGTCATTGTCCCCCCCGATTCCCCAGTCACTGTCCCCCGATTCCCCTGTCACTGTCCCCCGATTCCCCTGTCACTGTCCCCCCGATTCCCCAGTCACTGTCCCCCGATTCCCCAGTCATTGTCCCCCCCGATTCCCCAGTCACTGTCCCCCCCGATTCCCCTGTCACTGTCCCCCGATTCCCAGTCACTGTCCCCCGATTCCCCAGTCACTGCCCCCCGATTCCCCAGTCACTGTCCCCCCCGATTCCCCTGTCACTGTCCCCCCCCGATTCCCCAGTCACTGTCCCCCGATTCCCCAGTCACTGTCCCCCGATTCCCCAGTCACTGTCCCCCGATTCCCCAGTCATTGTCCCCCCTGATTCCCCAGTCACTGTCCCCCGAATCCCCAGTCACTGTCCCCCCCAATTCCCCAGTCACTGTCCCCCCGATTCCCCAGTCACTGTCCCCCCCGATTGCCCAGTCACTGTCCCCCGATTCCCCAGTCACTGTCCCCCCCGATTCCCCAGTCACTGTCCCCCCCGATTCCCCAGTCACTGTCCCCCCCGATTGCCCAGTCACTGTCCCCCGATTCCCCAGTCACTGTCCCCCCCGATTCCCCAGTCACTGTCCCCCGATTCCCCAGTCACTGTCCCCCCCGATTCCCCAGTCACTGTCCCCCCCGATTCCCCAGTCACTGTCCCCCCCGATTCCCCAGTCACTGTCCCCCGATTCCCCTGTCACTGTCCCCCCCGATTCCCCAGTCACTGTCCCCCGATTCCCCAGTCATTATCCCCCCGATTCCCAGTCACTGTCCCCCCCGATTCCCCTGTCACTGTCCCCCGATTCCCCAGTCACTGTCCCCCGATTCCCCAGTCACTGCCCCCGATTCCCCAGTCACTGTCCCCCCCGATTCCCCTGTCACTGTCCCCCGATTCCCCTGTCACTGTCCCCGATTCCCCAGTCACTGTCCGCCCCGATTCCCCAGTCACTGTCCCCCCGATTCCCCAGTCACTGTCCCCCCCGATTCCCCAGTCACTGTCCCCCCCGATTGCCCAGTCACTGTCCCCCCCGATTCCCCTGTCACTGTCCCCCGATACCCCAGTCACTGTCCCCCCGATTCCCCAGTCACTGTCCCCCCCGATTCCCCAGTCACTGTCCCCCGATTCCCCAGTCACTGTCCCCCCCGATTGCCCAGTCACTGTCCCCCCCGATTCCCCAGTCACTGTCCCCCCCGATTCCCCAGTCACTGTCCCCCGATTCCCCAGTCACTGTCCCCCGATTCCCCAGTCACTGTCCCCCCGATTCCCCAGTCACTGTCCCCCGATTCCCCAGTCACTGTCCCCCCCGATTCCCAGTCACTGTCCCCCCCGATTCCCCAGTCACTGTCCCCCCCGATTCCCCAGTCACTGTCCCCCGATTCCCCAGTCACTGTCCCACCCGATTCCCCAGTCACTGTCCCCCGATTCCCCAGTCACTGCCCCCCGATTCCCCAGTCACTGTCCCCCCGATTCCCCTGTCACTGTCCCCCCGATTCCCCTGTCACTGCCCCCCGATTCCCCAGTCACTGTCCCCCCGATTCCCCTGTCACTGTCCCCGATTCCCCTGTCACTGTCCCCCGATTCCCCAGTCACTGTCCCCCCCGATTCCCCAGTCACTGTCCCCCCCGATTCCCCAGTCACTGTCCCCCCCGATTGCCCAGTCACTGCCCCCCCGATTCCCTGTCACTGTCCCCCCCGATTCCCCAGTCACTGTCCCCCCCGATTCCCCAGTCACTGCCCCCCGATTCCCCTGTCACTGTCCCCCCCGATTCCCCAGTCACTGTCCCCCCGATTCCCAGTCACTGTCCCCCCCGATTCCCCAGTCACTGTCCCCCCCGATTCCCCAGTCACTGCCCCCCGATTCCCCTGTCACTGTCCCCCGATTCCCCTGTCACTGTCCCCCCCGATTCCCCAGTCACTGTCCCCCCGATTGCCAGTCACTGTCCCCCGATTCCCCAGTCACTGTCCCCCCCGATTCCCCAGTCACTGTCCCCCCCGATTCCCAGTCACTGTCCCCCCCGATTGCCCAGTCACTGTCCCCCGATTCCCCAGTCACTGTCCCCCCCGATTCCCAGTCACTGTCCCCCCGATTCCCAGTCACTGTCCCCCCCGATTCCCCAGTCACTGTCCCCCCCGATTCCCCAGTCACTGTCCCCCGATTCCCCTGTCACTGTCCCCCCCGATTCCCCAGTCACTGTCCCCCGATTCCCCAGTCATTATCCCCCCCGATTCCCCAGTCACTGTCCCCCCCGATTCCCCAGTCATTATCCCCCCCGATTCCCCAGTCACTGTCCCCCCCGATTCCCCTGTCACTGTCCCCCGATTCCCCAGTCACTGTCCCCCGATTCCCCAGTCGCTGCCCCCCGATTCCCCAGTCACTGTCCCCCCCGATTCCCCTGTCACTGTCCCCCGATTCCCCTGTCACTGTCCCCGCCGATTCCCCAGTCACTGTCCCCCCCGATTCCCCAGTCACTGTCCCCCCCGATTGCCCAGTCACTGTCCCCCCCGATTCCCCTGTCACTGTCCCCCGATTCCCCAGTCACTGTCCCCCCCGATTGCCCAGTCACTGTCCCCCCCGATTCCCAGTCACTGTCCCCCGATTCCCCAGTCACTGTCCCCCCGATTGCCCAGTCACTGTCCCCCCCGATTCCCCAGTCACTGTCCCCCCCGATTCCCCAGTCACTGTCCCCCGATTCCCCAGTCACTGTCCCCCGATTCCCCAGTCACTGTCCCCCCCGATTCCCCAGTCACTGTCCCCCGATTCCCCAGTCACTGTCCCCCCCGATTCCCCAGTCACTGTCCCCCCCGATTCCCCAGTCACTGTCCCCCCCGATTCCCCAGTCACTGTCCCCCGATTCCCCAGTCACTGTCCCACCCGATTCCCCAGTCACTGTCCCCCGATTCCCCAGTCACTGCCCCCCGATTCCCCAGTCACTGTCCCCCCCGATTCCCCTGTCACTGTCCCCCCGATTCCCCAGTCACTGTCCCCCCCGATTCCCCTGTCACTGCCCCCCGATTCCCCAGTCACTGTCCCCCCCGATTCCCCTGTCACTGTCCCCCGATTCCCCTGTCACTGTCCCCCGATTCCCCAGTCACTGTCCCCCCCGATTCCCCAGTCACTGTCCCCCCCGATTCCCCAGTCACTGTCCCCCCCGATTGCCCAGTCACTGCCCCCCGATTCCCCTGTCACTGTCCCCCCCGATTCCCCAGTCACTGTCCCCCCCGATTCCCCAGTCACTGTCCCCCCCGATTCCCCAGTCACTGCCCCCCGATTCCCCTGTCACTGTCCCCCCCGATTGCCCAGTCACTGCCCCCCGATTCCCCTGTCACTGTCCCCCCCGATTCCCCTGTCACTGTCCCCCCCGATTGCCCAGTCACTGTCCCCCCCGATTGCCCAGTCACTGCCCCCCGATTCCCCTGTCACTGTCCCCCCGATTGCCCAGTCACTGCCCCCCGATTCCCCTGTCACTGTCCCCCCCGATTCCCCTGTCACTGCCCCCCGATTCCCCAGTCACTGTCTCCCCCGATTCCCCTGTCACTGTCCCCCCCGATTCCCCAGTCACTGTCCCCCCCGATTCCCCTGTCACTGCCCCCCGATTCCCCAGTCACTGTCCCCCCCGATTCCCCTGTCACTGCCCCCCGATTCCCCAGTCACTGTCCCCCGATTCCCCAGTCACTGTACACCCGATTCCCCAGTCACTGTCCCCCCCGATTCCCCAGTCACTGTCCCCCCCGATTCCCCAGTCACTGTCCCCGATTCCCCAGTCACTGTCCCCCCCGATTCCCCAGTCACTGTCCCCTGATTCCCCAGTCACTGTCCCCCCCGATTCCCCTGTCACTGTCCCCTGATTCCCCAGTCACTGTCCCCCCCGATTCCCCAGTCACTGTCCCCTGATTCCCCAGTCACTGTCCCCCCCGATTCCCCAGTCACTGTCCCCCGATTCCCCAGTCACTGTCCCCCGATTCCCCAGTCACTGTCCCCCCCGATTCCCCTGTCACTGCCCCCCGATTCCCCAGTCACTGTCCCCCCCGATTCCCCAGTCACTGCCCCCCGATTCCCCTGTCACTGTCCCCCCCGATTCCCCTGTCACTGCCCCCCGATACCCCAGTCACTGTCCCCCGATTCCCCAGTCACGGTACCCCCGATTCCCAGTCACTGTCCCCCCCGATTCCCCTGTCACTGCCCCCCGATTCCCCAGTCACTGTCCCCCCCGATTCCCCTGTCACTGCCCCCCGATCCCCAGTCACTGTCCCCCCCGATTCCCCTGTCACTGCCCCCCAATTCCCCAGTCACTGTCCCCCGATTCCCCAGTCACTGTACCCCCGATTCCCCAGTCACTGTCCCCCCCGATTCCCCAGTCACTGTCCCCCCCGATTCCCCAGTCACTGTCCCCCCCGATTCCCCAGTCACTGTCCCCTGATTCCCCAGTCACTGTCCCCCGATTCCCCTGTCACTGTCCCCCGATTCCCCAGTCACTGTCCCCCCCGATTCCCCAGTCACTGTCCCCCCCGATTCCCCTGTCACTGCCCCCCGATTCCCCAGTCACTGTCCCCCGATTCCCCAGTCACTGTCCCCCGATTCCCCAGTCACTGTCCCCCCCCGATTCCCCAGGCACTGTCCCCCGATTCCCCAGTCACTGTCCCCCGATTCCCCAGTCACTGTCCCCCCCGATTCCCCAGTCACTGTCCCCCCCGATTCCCCTGTCACTGCCCCCCGATACCCCAGTCACTGTCCCCCGATTCCCCAGTCACTGTACCCCCGATTCCCCAGTCACTGTCCCCCCCGATTCCCCTGTCACTGCCCCCCGATTCCCCAGTCACTGTCCCCCCGATTCCCCTGTCACTGCCCCCGATTCCCCAGTCACTGTCCCCCGATTCCCCAGTCACTGTACCCCCGATTCCCCAGTCACTGTCCCCCCGATTCCCCAGTCACTGTCCCCCCCGATTCCCCAGTCACTGTCCCCCCCGATTCCGCAGTCACTGTCCCCTGATTCCCCAGTCACTGTCCCCCCCGATTCCCCAGTCACTGTCCCCCCCGATTCCCCAGTCACTGTCCCCCCCGATTCCCCAGGCACTGTCCCCCGATTCCCCAGTCACTGTCCCCCCCGATTCCCCAGTCACTGTCCCCCCCGATTCCCCAGTCACTGTCCCCCCGATTCCCCAGTCACTGTCCCCCCCGATTCCCCAGTCACTGTCCCCCGATTCCCCAGTCACTGTCCCCCCCGATTCCCCAGTCACTGTCCCCCCCGATTCCCCTGTCACTTACCCCCGATACCCCAGTCACTGTCCCCCGATTCCCCAGTCACTGTACCCCCGATTCCCCAGTCACTGTCCCCCCCGATTCCCCTGTCACTGTCCCCCGATTCCCCTGTCACTGTCCCCCCCGATTCCCCAGTCACTGTCCCCCCCGATTCCCCAGTCACTGTCCCCCCCGATTGCCCAGTCACTGTCCCCCCCGATTCCCCTGTCACTGTCCCCCGATTCCCCAGTCACTGTCCCCCCCGATTGCCCAGTCACTGTCCCCCCCGATTCCCCAGTCACTGTCCCCCGATTCCCCAGTCACTGTCCCCCCCGATTGCCCAGTCACTGTCCCCCCGATTCCCCAGTCACTGTCCCCCCCGATTCCCCAGTCACTGTCCCCCGATTCCCCAGTCACTGTCCCCCGATTCCCCAGTCACTGTCCCCCCGATTCCCCAGTCACTGTCCCCCGATTCCCCAGTCACTGTCCCCCCCGATTCCCCAGTCACTGTCCCCCCCGATTCCCCAGTCACTGTCCCCCCCGATTCCCCAGTCACTGTCCCCCGATTCCCCAGTCACTGTCCCACCCGATTCCCCAGTCACTGTCCCCCGATTCCCCAGTCACTGCCCCCCGATTCCCCAGTCACTGTCCCCCCCGATTCCCCTGTCACTGTCCCCCCGATTCCCCAGTCACTGTCCCCCCCGATTCCCCTGTCACTGCCCCCCGATTCCCCAGTCACTGTCCCCCCCGATTCCCCTGTCACTGTCCCCCGATTCCCCTGTCACTGTCCCCCGATTCCCCAGTCACTGTCCCCCCCGATTCCCCAGTCACTGTCCCCCCCGATTCCCCAGTCACTGTCCCCCCCGATTGCCCAGTCACTGCCCCCGATTCCCCTGTCACTGTCCCCCCCGATTCCCCAGTCACTGTCCCCCCCGATTCCCCAGTCACTGTCCCCCCCGATTCCCCAGTCACTGTCCCCCCGATTCCCAGTCACTGCCCCCGATTCCCCTGTCACTGTCCCCCCCGATTGCCCAGTCACTGCCCCCGATTCCCCTGTCACTGTCCCCCCCGATTCCCCTGTCACTGTCCCCCCCGATTGCCCAGTCACTGTCCCCCCCGATTGCCCAGTCACTGCCCCCCGATTCCCCTGTCACTGTCCCCCCCGATTGCCCAGTCACTGCCCCCCGATTCCCTGTCACTGTCCCCCCCGATTCCCCTGTCACTGCCCCCCGATTCCCCAGTCACTGTCTCCCCCGATTCCCCTGTCACTGTCCCCCCGATTCCCCAGTCACTGTCCCCCCCGATTCCCCTGTCACTGCCCCCCGATTCCCCAGTCACTGTCCCCCCCGATTCCCCTGTCACTGCCCCCCGATTCCCCAGTCACTGTACCCCCGATTCCCCAGTCACTGTCCCCCCCGATTCCCCAGTCACTGTCCCCCCGATTCCCCAGTCACTGTCCCCCGATTCCCCAGTCACTGTCCCCCCCGATTCCCCAGTCACTGTCCCCTGATTCCCCAGTCACTGTCCCCCCCGATTCCCCAGTCACTGTCCCCTGATTCCCAGTCACTGTCCCCCCCGATTCCCCAGTCACTGTCCCCTGATTCCCCCAGTCACTGTCCCCCCCGATTCCCCAGTCACTGTCCCCCGATTCCCAGTCACTGTCCCCCGATTCCCCAGTCACTGTCCCCCCCGATTCCCCTGTCACTGCCCCCCGATTCCCCAGTCACTGTCCCCCCCGATTCCCCAGTCACTGCCCCCCGATTCCCCTGTCACTGTCCCCCCCGATTCCCTGTCACTGCCCCCCGATACCCCAGTCACTGTCCCCTGATTCCCCAGTCACTGTCCCCTGATTCCCCAGTCACTGTCCCCCGATTCCCCTGTCACTGTCCCCCGATTCCCCAGTCACTGTCCCCCCCGATTCCCCAGTCACTGTCCCCCCCGATTCCCCTGTCACTGCCCCCCGATTCCCAGTCACTGTCCCCCGATTCCCCAGTCACTGTCCCCCGATTCCCCAGTCACTGTCCCCCCCCGATTCCCCAGGCACTGTCCCCCGATTCCCCAGTCACTGTCCCCCGATTCCCCAGTCACTGTCCCCCCCGATTCCCCAGTCACTGTCCCCCCCGATTCCCCTGTCACTGCCCCCCGATACCCAGTCACTGTCCCCGATTCCCCAGTCACTGTACCCCCGATTCCCCAGTCACTGTCCCCCCCGATTCCCCTGTCACTGCCCCCGATTCCCCAGTCACTGTCCCCCCCGATTCCCCTGTCACTGCCCCCGATTCCCCAGTCACTGTCCCCCGATTCCCCAGTCACTGTACCCCCGATTCCCCAGTCACTGTCCCCCCCGATTCCCCAGTCACTGTCCCCCCCGATTCCCCAGTCACTGTCCCCCCCGATTCCCCAGTCACTGTCCCCCCCGATTCCGCAGTCACTGTCCCCTGATTCCCCAGTCACTGTCCCCCCCGATTCCCCAGTCACTGTCCCCCCCGATTCCCCAGTCACTGTCCCCCCCGATTCCCCAGGCACTGTCCCCCGATTCCCCAGTCACTGTCCCCCCCGATTCCCCAGTCACTGTCCCCCCCGATTCCCCAGTCACTGTCCCCCCCGATTCCCCAGTCACTGTCCCCCCCGATTCCCAGTCACTGTCCCCCGATTCCCCAGTCACTGTCCCCCCCGATTCCCCAGTCACTGTCCCCCCCGATTCCCCTGTCACTGCCCCCCGATACCCCAGTCACTGTCCCCCGATTCCCCAGTCACTGTACCCCCGATTCCCCAGTCACTGTCCCCCCGATTCCCCTGTCACTGCCCCCCGATTCCCCAGTCACTGTCCCCCCCGATTCCCCTGTCACTGCCCCCCGATTCCCCAGTCACTGTCCCCCGATTCCCCAGTCACTGTCCCCCGATTCCCCAGTCACTGTCCCCCGATTCCCCAGTCACTGTCCCCCCCGATTCCCCAGTCACTGTCCCCCCCGATTCCCCAGTCACTGTCCCCCCCGATTCCCCAGTCACTGTCCCCTGATTCCCCAGTCACTGTCCCCCGATTCCCCAGTCACTGTCCCCCGATTCCCCAGTCACTGTCCCCCCCGATTCCCCAGTCACTGTCCCCCCTGATTCCCCAGTCACTGTCCCCCCCGATTCCCCAGTCACTGTCCCCCCCGATTCCCCAGTCACTGTCCCCCGATTCCCCTGTCACTGTCCCCCGATTCCCCAGTCACTGTCCCCCCGATTCCCCAGTCACTGTCCCCCCCGATTCCCCAGTCACTGTCCCCCCCGATTCCCCAGTCACTGTCCCCCGATTCCCCAGTCACTGTCCCCCCCGATTCCCCAGTCACTGTCCCCCCCGATTCCCCTGTCACTGCCCCCCGATACCCCAGTCACTGTCCCCGATTCCCCAGTCACTGTACCCCCGATTCCCCAGTCACTGTCCCCCCGATTCCCCTGTCACTGCCCCCCGATTCCCCAGTCACTGTCCCCCCGATTCCCCTGTCACTGCCCCCCGATTCCCAGTCACTGTCCCCCGATTCCCCAGTCACTGTCCCCCGATTCCCCAGTCACTGTCCCCCGATTCCCCAGTCACTGTCCCCCCGATTCCCCAGTCACTGTCCCCCCTGATTCCCCAGTCCTGTCCCCGCCGATTCCCCAGTCACTGTCCCCCGATTCCCCAGTCACTGTCCCCCCTGATTCCCCAGTCACTGTCCCCCCCGATTCCCCAGTCACTGTCCCCTGATTCCCCAGTCACTGTCCCCCCCGATTCCCCAGTCACTGTCCCCCCTGATTCCCCAGTCACTGTCCCCCGATTCCCCAGTCACTGTCCCCCCCGATTCCCCAGTCACTGTCCCCCGATTCCCCAGTCACTGTCCCCCGATTCCCCAGTCACTGTCCCCCCCGATTCCCCAGTCACTGTCCCCCTGATTCCCCAGTCACTGTCCCCCCCGATTCCCCAGTCACTGTCCCCCGATTCCCCAGTCACTGTCCCCCCTGATTCCCCTGTCACTGTCCCCCCCGATTCCCCTGTCACTGTCCCCCCCGATTCCCCAGTCACTGTCCCCCCTGATTCCCCAGTCACTGTCCCCCCCGATTCCCCAGTCACTGTCCCCCGATTCCCCAGTCACTGTCCCCCCCGATTCCCCTGTCACTGTCCCCCGATTCCCCAGTCACTGTCCCCCCCGATTCCCCTGTCACTGTCCCCCGATTCCCCAGTCACTGTCCCCCCCGATTCCCCTGTCACTGTCCCCCGATTCCCCAGTCACTGTCCCCCCCGATTCCCCTGTCACTGTCCCCCGATTCCCCAGTCACTGTCCCCCCCGATTCCCCTGTCACTGTCCCCCCCGATTCCCCAGTCACTGTCCCCCCCTGATTCCCCAGTCACTGTCCCCTGATTACCCAGTCACTGTCCCCCCCGATTCCCCAGTCACTGTCCCCCCCCGATTCCCCTGTCACTGTCCCCCGATTCCCCAGTCACTGTCCCCCCCCGATTCCCCTGTCACTGTCCCCCCCGATTCCCCTGTCACTGTCCCCCGATTCCCCTGTCACTGCCCCCCGATACCCCAGTCACTGTCCCCCGATTCCCCAGTCACTGTCCCCCCCGATTCCCCAGTCACTGTCCCCCGATTCCCCAGTCACTGTCCCCCCCGATTCCCCTGTCACTGTCCCCCCCGATTCCCCTGTCACTGTCCCCCGATTCCCCAGTCACTGTCCCCCCCGATTCCCCTGTCACTGTCCCCCCCGATTCCCCAGTCACTGTCCCCCCCGATTCCCCTGTCACTGTCCCCCCCGATTCCCCTGTCACTGACCCCCCGATTCCCCTGTCACTGTCCCCCCCGATTCCCCTGTCACTGTCCCCCCGATTCCCCAGTCACTGTCCCCCCCGATTCCCCAGTCACTGTCCCCCCCGATTCCCCAGTCACTGTCCCCCCCTGATTCCCAGTCACTGTCCCCTGATTCCCCAGTCACTGTCCCCTGATTCCCCAGTCACTGTCCCCCTGATTCCCCAGTCACTGTCCCCTGATTCCCCAGTCACTGTCCCCCCCCGATTCCCCAGTCACTGTCCCCTGATTCCCCAGTCACTGTCCCCCCCTGATTCCCCAGTCACTGTCCCCTGATTCCCCAGTCACTGTCCCCCCCTGATTCCCCAGTCACTGTCCCCCCCTGATTCCCCAGTCACTGTCCCCCCTGATTCCCCAGTCACTGTCCCCTGATTCCCCAGTCACTGTCCCCCCCGATTCCCCAGTCACTGTCCCCCCCTGATTCCCCAGTCACTGTCCCCCCCTGATTCCCCAGTCACTGTCCCCCCCGATTCCCCAGTCACTGTCCCCCCTGATTCCCCAGTCACTGTCCCTGATTCCCCAGTCACTGTCCCCCCCGATTCCCCAGTCACTGTCCCCCCCTGATTCCCCAGTCACTGTCCCCCCCTGATTCCCCAGTCACTGTCCCCCCGATTCCCCAGTCACTGTCCCCCCTGATTCCCCAGTCACTGTCCCCTGATTCCCAGTCACTGTCCCCTGATTCCCCAGTCACTGTCCCCCCTGATTCCCCAGTCACTGTCCCCTGATTCCCCAGTCACTGTCCCCTGATTCCCCTAGTCACTGTCCCCCCTGATTCCCAGTCACTGTCCCCTGATTCCCCAGTCACTGTCCCCCCTGATTCCCCAGTCACTGTCCCCCCCGATTCCCCTGTCACTGTCCCCGATTCCCCTGTCACTGTCCCCCGATTCCCCTGTCACTGTCCCCCGATTCCCCAGTCACTGTCCCCCCCGATTCCCCAGTCACTGTCCCCCCCGATTCCCCAGTCACTGTCCCCCCCGATTCCCCAGTCACTGTCCCCCCCGATTGCCCAGTCACTGTCCCCCGATTCCCCAGTCACTGTCCCCCCCGATTCCCCAGTCACTGTCCCCCGATTCCCCAGTCATTGTCCCCCCCGATTCCCAGTCACTGTCCCCCGATTCCCCTGTCACTGTCCCCCGATTCCCCTGTCACTGTCCCCCCCGATTCCCCAGTCACTGTCCCCCGATTCCCCAGTCATTGTCCCCCCCGATTCCCCAGTCACTGTCCCCCCCGATTCCCCTGTCACTGTCCCCCGATTCCCCAGTCACTGTCCCCCGATTCCCCAGTCACTGCCCCCCGATTCCCCAGTCACTGTCCCCCCCGATTCCCCTGTCACTGTCCCCCCCCGAATCCCCAGTCACTGTCCCCCCCAATTCCCCAGTCACTGTCCCCCCCGATTCCCCAGTCACTGTCCCCCCCGATTGCCCAGTCACTGTCCCCCGATTCCCCAGTCACTGTCCCCCCCGATTCCCCAGTCACTGTCCCCCCCGATTCCCCAGTCACTGTCCCCCCCGATTGCCCAGTCACTGTCCCCCGATTCCCCAGTCACTGTCCCCCCCGATTCCCCAGTCACTGTCCCCCGATTCCCCAGTCACTGTCCCCCCCGATTCCCCAGTCACTGTCCCCCCCGATTCCCCAGTCACTGTCCCCCCCGATTCCCCAGTCACTGTCCCCCGATTCCCCTGTCACTGTCCCCCCCGATTCCCCAGTCACTGTCCCCCGATTCCCCAGTCATTATCCCCCCCGATTCCCCAGTCACTGTCCCCCCCGATTCCCCTGTCACTGTCCCCCGATTCCCCAGTCACTGTCCCCCGATTCCCCAGTCACTGCCCCCCGATTCCCCAGTCACTGTCCCCCCCGATTCCCCTGTCACTATCCCCCGATTCCCCTGTCACTGTCCCCCGATTCCCCAGTCACTGTCCCCCCCGATTGCCCAGTCACTGCCCCCCGATTCCCCTGTCACTGTCCCCCCGATTCCCCAGTCACTGTCCCCCCCGATTCCCCAGTCACTGCCCCCCGATTCCCCTGTCACTGTCCCCCCCGATTCCCCAGTCACTGTCCCCCCCGATTCCCCAGTCACTGTCCCCCCCGATTCCCCAGTCACTGTCCCCCCCGATTCCCCAGTCACTGCCCCCCGATTCCCCTGTCACTGTCCCCCGATTCCCCTGTCACTGTCCCCCCCGATTCCCCAGTCACTGTCCCCCCCGATTGCCCAGTCACTGTCCCCCCCGATTGCCCAGTCACTGTCCCCCGATTCCCCAGTCACTGTCCCCCCCGATTCCCCAGTCACTGTCCCCCGATTCCCCAGTGACTGTCCCCCCCGATTCCCCAGTCACTGTCCCCCCCGATTCCCCAGTCACTGTCCCCCGATTCCCCTGTCACTGTCCCCCCCGATTCCCCAGTCACTGTCCCCCGATTCCCCAGTCATTATCCCCCCCGATTCCCCAGTCACTGTCCCCCCCGATTCCCCTGTCACTGTCCCCCGATTCCCCAGTCACTGTCCCCCGATTCCCCAGTCACTGCCCCCCGATTCCCCAGTCACTGTCCCCCCCGATTCCCCTGTCACTGTCCCCCGATTCCCCTGTCACTGTCCCCCCCGATTCCCCAGTCACTGTCCCCCCCGATTCCCCAGTCACTGTCCCCCCCGATTGCCCAGTCACTGTCCCCCCCGATTCCCCTGTCACTGTCCCCCGATTCCCCAGTCACTGCCCCCCGATTCCCCAGTCACTGTCCCCCCCGATTCCCCTGTCACTATCCCCCGATTCCCCTGTCACTGTCCCCCGATTCCCCAGTCACTGTCCCCCCCGATTGCCCAGTCACTGCCCCCCGATTCCCCTGTCACTGTCCCCCCCGATTCCCCAGTCACTGTCCCCCCCGATTCCCAGTCACTGCCCCCCGATTCCCCTGTCACTGTCCCCCCCGATTCCCCAGTCACTGTCCCCCCCGATTCCCCAGTCACTGTCCCCCCCGATTCCCCAGTCACTGTCCCCCCCGATTCCCCAGTCACTGCCCCCCGATTCCCCTGTCACTGTCCCCCGATTCCCCTGTCACTGTCCCCCCCGATTCCCCAGTCACTGTCCCCCCCGATTGCCCAGTCACTGTCCCCCCCGATTGCCCAGTCACTGTCCCCCGATTCCCCAGTCACTGTCCCCCCCGATTCCCCAGTCACTGTCCCCCGATTCCCCAGTGACTGTCCCCCCCGATTCCCCAGTCACTGTCCCCCCCGATTCCCCAGTCACTGTCCCCCGATTCCCCTGTCACTGTCCCCCCCGATTCCCCAGTCACTGTCCCCCGATTCCCCAGTCATTATCCCCCCCGATTCCCCAGTCACTGTCCCCCCCGATTCCCCTGTCACTGTCCCCCGATTCCCCAGTCACTGTCCCCCGATTCCCCAGTCACTGCCCCCCGATTCCCCAGTCACTGTCCCCCCCGATTCCCCTGTCACTGTCCCCCGATTCCCCTGTCACTGTCCCCCCCGATTCCCCAGTCACTGTCCCCCCCGATTCCCCAGTCACTGTCCCCCCCGATTGCCCAGTCACTGTCCCCCCCGATTCCCCTGTCACTGTCCCCCGATTCCCCAGTCACTGTCACCCCCGATTGCCCAGTCACTGTCCCCCCCGATTCCCCAGTCACTGTCCCCCGATTCCCCAGTCACTGTCCCCCCCGATTGCCCAGTCACTGTCCCCCCCGATTCCCCAGTCACTGTCCCCCCCGATTCCCCAGTCACTGTCCCCCGATTCCCCAGTCACTGTCCCCCGATTCCCCAGTCACTGTCCCCCCCGATTCCCCAGTCACTGTCCCCCGATTCCCCAGTCACTGTCCCCCCGATTCCCCAGTCACTGTCCCCCCCGATTCCCCAGTCACTGTCCCCCCCGATTCCCCAGTCACTGTCCCCCGATTCCCCAGTCACTGTCCCACCCGATTCCCCAGTCACTGTCCCCCGATTCCCCAGTCACTGCCCCCCGATTCCCCAGTCACTGTCCCCCCCGATTCCCCTGTCACTGTCCCCCCGATTCCCCAGTCACTGTCCCCCCGATTCCCCTGTCACTGCCCCCCCGATTCCCCAGTCACTGTCCCCCCCGATTCCCCTGTCACTGTCCCCCGATTCCCTGTCACTGTCCCCCGATTCCCCAGTCACTGTCCCCCCCGATTCCCCAGTCACTGTCCCCCCCGATTCCCCAGTCACTGTCCCCCCCGATTGCCCAGTCACTGCCCCCCGATTCCCCTGTCACTGTCCCCCCCGATTCCCCAGTCACTGTCCCCCCCGATTCCCCAGTCACTGTCCCCCCCGATTCCCCAGTCACTGTCCCCCCCGATTCCCCAGTCACTGCCCCCCGATTCCCCTGTCACTGTCCCCCCCGATTGCCCAGTCACTGCCCCCCGATTCCCCTGTCACTGTCCCCCCCGATTCCCCTGTCACTGTCCCCCCCGATTGCCCAGTCACTGTCCCCCCCGATTGCCCAGTCACTGCCCCCCGATTCCCCTGTCACTGTCCCCCCCGATTGCCCAGTCACTGCCCCCCGATTCCCCTGTCACTGTCCCCCCCGATTCCCCTGTCACTGCCCCCCGATTCCCCAGTCACTGTCTCCCCCGATTCCCCTGTCACTGTCCCCCCCGATTCCCCAGTCACTGTCCCCCCCGATTCCCCTGTCACTGCCCCCCGATTCCCCAGTCACTGTCCCCCCCGATTCCCCTGTCACTGCCCCCCGATTCCCCAGTCACTGTCCCCCGATTCCCCAGTCACTGTACCCCCGATTCCCCAGTCACTGTCCCCCCCGATTCCCCAGTCACTGTCCCCCCCGATTCCCCAGTCACTGTCCCCCGATTCCCCAGTCACTGTCCCCCCCGATTCCCCAGTCACTGTCCCCTGATTCCCCAGTCACTGTCCCCCCCGATTCCCCAGTCACTGTCCCCTGATTCCCCAGTCACTGTCCCCCCCGATTCCCCAGTCACTGTCCCCTGATTCCCCAGTCACTGTCCCCCCCCGATTCCCCAGTCACTGTCCCCCGATTCCCCAGTCACTGTCCCCCGATTCCCCAGTCACTGTCCCCCCCGATTCCCCTGTCACTGCCCCCCGATTCCCCAGTCACTGTCCCCCCCGATTCCCCAGTCACTGCCCCCCGATTCCCCTGTCACTGTCCCCCCCGATTCCCCTGTCACTGCCCCCCGATACCCCAGTCACTGTCCCCCGATTCCCCAGTCACGGTACCCCCGATTCCCCAGTCACTGTTCCCCCCGATTCCCCTGTCACTGCCCCCCGATTCCCCAGTCACTGTCCCCCCCGATTCCCCTGTCACTGCCCCCCGATCCCCCAGTCACTGTCCCCCCCGATTCCCCTGTCACTGCCCCCCGATTCCCCAGTCACTGTCCCCCGATTCCCCAGTCACTGTACCCCCGATTCCCCAGTCACTGTCCCCCCCGATTCCCCAGTCACTGTCCCCCCCGATTCCCCAGTCACTGTCCCCCCCGATTCCCCAGTCACTGTCCCCTGATTCCCCAGTCACTGTCCCCCGATTCCCCTGTCACTGTCCCCCGATTCCCCAGTCACTGTCCCCCCCGATTCCCCAGTCACTGTCCCCCCCGATTCCCCTGTCACTGCCCCCCGATTCCCCAGTCACTGTACCCCGATTCCCCAGTCACTGTCCCCCGATTCCCCAGTCACTGTCCCCCCCCGATTCCCCAGGCACTGTCCCCCGATTCCCCAGTCACTGTCCCCCGATTCCCCAGTCACTGTCCCCCCCGATTCCCCAGTCACTGTCCCCCCCGATTCCCCTGTCACTGCCCCCCGATACCCCAGTCACTGTCCCCCGATTCCCCAGTCACTGTACCCCCGATTCCCCAGTCACTGTCCCCCCCGATTCCCCTGTCACTGCCCCCCGATTCCCCAGTCACTGTCCCCCCCGATTCCCCTGTCACTGCCCCCCGATTCCCCAGTCACTGTCCCCTGATTCCCCAGTCACTGTACCCCCGATTCCCCAGTCACTGTCCCCCCCGATTCCCCAGTCACTGTCCCCCCCGATTCCCCAGTCACTGTCCCCCCCGATTCCCCAGTCACTGTCCCCCCCGATTCCGCAGTCACTGTCCCCTGATTCCCCAGTCACTGTCCCCCCCGATTCCCCAGTCACTGTCCCCCCCGATTCCCCAGTCACTGTCCCCCCCGATTCCCCAGGCACTGTCCCCCGATTCCCCAGTCACTGTCCCCCCCGATTCCCCAGTCACTGTCCCCCCCGATTCCCCAGTCACTGTCCCCCCCGATTCCCCAGTCACTGTCCCCCCCGATTCCCCAGTCACTGTCCCCCCCGATTCCCCAGTCACTGTCCCCCGATTCCCCAGTCACTGTCCCCCCCGATTCCCCAGTCACTGTCCCCCCCGATTCCCCTGTCACTGCCCCCCGATACCCCAGTCACTGTCCCCCGATTCCCCAGTCACTGTACCCCCGATTCCCCAGTCACTGTCCCCCCCGATTCCCCTGTCACTGCCCCCCGATTCCCCAGTCACTGTCCCCCCCGATTCCCCTGTCACTGCCCCCCGATTCCCCAGTCACTGTCCCCCGATTCCCCAGTCACTGTCCCCCGATTCCCCAGTCACTGTCCCCCCCGATTCCCCAGTCACTGTCCCCCCCGATTCCCCAGTCACTGTCCCCCCCGATTCCCCAGTCACTGTCCCCTGATTCCCCAGTCACTGTCCCCCGATTCCCCAGTCACTGTCCCCCGATTCCCCAGTCACTGTCCCCCCCGATTCCCCAGTCACTGTCCCCCCTGATTCCCCAGTCACTGTCCCCCCCGATTCCCCAGTCACTGTCCCCCCCGATTCCCCAGTCACTGTCCCCCGATTCCCCTGTCACTGTCCCCCGATTCCCCAGTCACTGTCCCCCCCGATTCCCCAGTCACTGTCCCCCCCGATTCCCCAGTCACTGTCCCCCCCGATTCCCCAGTCACTGTCCCCCGATTCCCCAGTCACTGTCCCCCCCGATTCCCCAGTCACTGTCCCCCCCCGATTCCCCTGTCACTGCCCCCCGATACCCCAGTCACTGTCCCCCGATTCCCCAGTCACTGTACCCCCGATTCCCCAGTCACTGTCCCCCCCGATTCCCCTGTCACTGCCCCCCGATTCCCCAGTCA